>NC_141873.1:478299299-478450814 GCF_056163025.1 Triticum urartu | reverse complement strand
CAAGCACTTGTTGGTTGGCTGCTCTAGAGAGAAATTGACACTTGTCATTTGAGAGCAACCCATCCTCTCTCGACTTTGAGAGAATCATAAGTGAGGAAAACCCAATCAGAGCCAAAGTGATTGAGCATCATTAAAGAGATTGATCCGTGTGGTCCGATGCCTGTTACCTTTGAAGACGGTCATTCTTCCAAACGGTTAGGCGTCATGTTCTGAGCACCCAAGAGTCATTATGGTGTGCTAGTGAATAAGCCTGTGAAGATTTCAGAAGTCTACCTTGAAGAATTACCACGAGTGATTGGGCGAGGTCTAAGTGACATTCGCTCAGGAGGAATACGGTGAGTACTAAGTGTCCTTTGAGTTCATCTCAACCACCTCAACCAGACGTACAGTTGATACAACAATTGGAACTGGTCTACCAAATCGTTGTCTCTTCACCGAGCCTACATGAAAGTGCGTTATATCGACTAGAGGGGGGGGGGTGAATAGGCGATTTTTATGAAATTCTTCACCGAGGAATTTGCCGGTGAGGAAATTCCTTAGCGAAGAACTACTAGCAGCGGAATAAGTACTCAAAAGTAAACATAACAGAATACAAGCATGGTCATCATGATGAAATGAAGGCAGTCACAGAGTACAGGTAGCGTGAGCACAGGATAACATAGGATGAAGACAAACTGAGGAAATTGAGAAAGTCTTCAGTCAAAGTCTTCAAGCACAGATATGAACAAACTCACAACACAGTTATGAGAAAATGAAGGAGTTGAGGAAATAGAACCAGTAAGCTTGGTGAAGACAATGATTTGGTAGACCAGTTCCAACTGTTGTCTCAATTGTACGTCTGGTTGGAGTGGCTGAGTATTTAAACTCGAGGACACACAGTCCCAGACACCCAGTCCTGAACACGCAGCTCAGGACACCCAGTCCTCACCGTATTCTCCTTGAGCTAAGGTCACACAGACCTCGCCCAATCACTCATGGTAAGTCTTCAGGCGACTTCCAAACCTTCACAAACTTGGTCACTCGGCGATCCACAATTCCTCTTGGATGCTCTAGACCATGACGCCTAACCATCTGGAAGAAGCACAGTCTTCAAAGGTAACAAGCGTCGGATCCACGCAGGATCAATCTCTTCAGTGATGCTCAATCACTTGGGGTTTGTAGGTGTTTGGGTTTTGGTTTGGGTTTTTCCTCACTTGATGATTTTCGCTCAAAGTCCTCGGAGGATGGGTTGCTCTCAAATGACAAGTGTCAGTTTCTCTCGGAGCAGCCAACCAGCTAGTGGTTGTAGGGGGCGGCTATTTATAGCCTAGGGAGCATCCCGACATGATAAGACATAAATGCCCTTCAATGATATGACCGTTAGGTGGATAGATATTTTGGGATAGCTGGCGCTTAGCACAGCAACGGTCGGAATTTTGAGTACCAAAATCCTCAGGGCTATCATGTTCCTCACCGTGTAGGAAATCCGCACTGGCGAATTCCTAACTCCTCAGTCAGAACAAATTCCTCAGAGACCAGAAGAACTTCGTCTCTGTCACTGAAGAATATGACTGGACTGTATGAGATTTCCAATGGCTTCACTCGAAGGGATTGGTAGGTGTAGGATTTTGAGTTGAGCATCACATGGAAATTTTTCCTTAGTATTTCATCAACCCCCTTTAACAGTACGGTGTTTCCTATGACTCAAGAAAGAGAAAATGAAACTACGAAAACAAAAGTCTTCATGCTTCATGTTCCTCAAATGAATACTAAGTCTTCAAGGTCACACCATTTTCTTCACTTTCATAGTCTTCAGAAAGTCTTCAAAAATACAAAGTCTTAAGTCGAAGAACTTCATTTTTAGGGGTCGACTTTCTCTGTAAATATCAAACTCCTCATAGACTTATAGACATGTGTACACTCACAAACGCATTAGTCCCTTAACCTATAAGTCTTCAATACACCAAAATCACTAAGGGGCACTAGATGCACTTACAATCTCCCCCTTTTTGGTGATTGATGACAATATAGGTTAAGTTTTCAACGGGGATAAACATATGAAGTGTAAATACTAATATTGAGGAATTTGATTGCAAGATATAGAAGAACTCCCCCTGAAGATGTGCATAGTGAGGAATTTGCTTTTGAAGCAATGCACACTTGAAGAGTTTAATCATGGAGATCTCCCCCTATATCTTGTAATTCATACACGCATTTGACATACAACAGTGAAGAATTTGAAATGCATGATGAAATATGGTGACTGCTGTAATTCAGCATGCGTGCAATAATATTAACGAGGAATAAG
Source organism: Triticum urartu (assembly GCF_056163025.1). Lineage (NCBI taxonomy): Eukaryota > Viridiplantae > Streptophyta > Magnoliopsida > Poales > Poaceae > Triticum > Triticum urartu. Next base: position 478,448,527 of record NC_141873.1, on the reverse strand, counting down.
CATGCAGAGAAACGCATCAAGAGTATCAGAGCACCATCGGGTTTAAGTTTACAACTCGATCCAATAAGAGTCTCGGAAGAACGAGAGTTGTAACTTTAAAAAAACGCCCATATAGAAAGACCCGCTTGAAGACTAACTCAAAATTCTCCCCCTTTGTCATCAAATAACCAAAAGGTTCGAATATGAGGACTAACGCCCCTGAAGAATATCAAGTTGATGAAGGAGCGCCAGCGTTGTTGGGGTCATTTGTTGTAGTAGGGCCTGCCGCAGTGTCGTCCAAGTCTTCATTTTCATCAGTGTCGCGCGATGAAGAATATGAGCTGGCCACCAGAGAAGGAACCTTGACCTTCTTAAATTTCTTCGATGGAGGTGCAGACCAGTCAAAATCTTCCTTGAGACCCATTTTCTTCAGGTCGTCTTCACCATACAGATGTGACAGGATTGCCCAGGTGCGACCGAAGACTTGATGGAGGTAGTAATGGTTTTTCTTCACTGCATTGTGTGTAGCAGTCATGTTGTGAAGAAATGAACCAAACTGACGCTTAACCCATTTGTGATTTCGATCCACCTTCTGGTGAAGACTAAGCAGAAGTTCACGGTCAGTCATCACGCGCGGAGCAGTGGCTTGAGGAGTTGACTTGGGTGCATTGGCAGAGTCATGTGTGGCAGAGTCATCATTGGTGGAATAAGAAGTAGCTTTGCGAAATTGACCATCCAATGGACGAATGCCTTCATCTATTACAGCTGGTGCCTTGCCCTTTCCATCAACTGAGGAATAGTTCTGCTTGAGGACTTCAATTGGGGGCAAGTAGCTGAGGTGATTCTGAAAATCAGCTTTGTAGTTGAGTGAAGACCTTGTCCTGAGGAATCTCATAATCCAAGGTGCATAAGGCTTCAACTCAAACGGAGACAGTGCAACATTTGCCAGAGTCCTCATGAAGAAATCGTGATAATTGACAGGAATGCCATGAACGATGTTGAATACCAGATTCTTCATGATGCCAACAATTTCCTCATCAGATGAGTCGTGGCCTTTGATAGGACTCATTGTCCTCGTAAGAATACAATAGATAGTTCTGGGCACGTAAAGCAATTCCTTCACAAGGAATCTCGTTCTTGGTGCTTAACCTGGCTTCAAAGGTTTCATCGGCACTTGCATGTAATGATTTGTAAGCTCAGGTTCACTGTAGATACAACGAGCTTCTTCAAGGGGAGGACTGAGTGGTAAGGCACGAAGCAATTCAGAGGCTGGTGCAGTGTAGTGAGTATTTTCAGACATCCAGTCCAGCACCCATGAATTCACATCTTCAGAATCTCCTGTGATGTGCAGCGTTGCATGGAATTGAAGAATCAGTTCTTCATTCCAATCGCAGATGTCAGAGCAAAAGTTTAACAGTCCAGCGTCGTGAAGAACACTGAGGACTGGTGTGAAGCACGGCAGAGATTCCATGTCCATGTGAGGAATATGCTCATGATAGAAGATTTTCTCCTTGTTGAACAACACTGAGGAATAGAAATTGGCTTGACTAGCAGTCCAGAAACGCCTTTTCCTAATGCGAGCAGAGTTATATGGGTTGTAATCTTCGAAGAATACGTGCTCGCCGAAGAAATCATCAGCCTTGAACTTTTGCTTGCGTGAGAATGGATCCTTTAGCTTGGGCAAAGGAGTGTCAGTGAGTTGCATCACAACCTCAGGAATCTCAATCGCAGGTTCTTCAGGCTGAGGAATTTCTGGTTCCTCTTCAGTGGCAGTCTGCGTCTTCAGATGTTCAGCAGCAACATTTTCTTCAGCACTAGTGGCTGGAATTTCCTCATGCACAGATGAAGTGGGGTGAGTTTCTTCAGAGCCCATTTGAACAGTTTGTGCGGGGGACTGGGGTATTTGCTGCAGCGGTGTGAACATTGGAGAGTTTGGATGCTGACTTTCCCAGAATTCATCACTTATTACGGGTGTGGAGTAGCCAACGTCCACATCTTCATCTTCCATTTCTTCAACGTCAGCCTCTTCAGCTGTAAACTGAGGCATAGGCGAGGAGATGACAGGTGTTGAAGGGATCGCATCCACTTCAATTTCTTCATCAATCTGCTCTGACGAAGCAGCAGAATGATTTTCTTCATCAGATCTGCTAGGGATCTCATATTCTTCACCAAAAGGAACAAGGTCCTTTGATGGCCTGGTTGAGATGGGAACAACATCAATGGGATTAGCAAATGAACTTGTCAAGGGCTTCATCTTCTTCGGAGCTGAGGAATCTGAAGCAGCTGATGCTTTCCTTTTCTTCACTGCAGCACGCTCTGCAGCCTTGGTCTTCTTCACATCTGATGCAGATGGAAGGATTGGAGTTGAAGTTGGCGCAGGAGCAGCTGAGGAATTTGGTTGATTTTCTTCAGGCACAACTGATGCAGTTGCCCTGATTTCTTCAGTTTCTTCAGGCGCACCACTAGTGGATGCCCTGGCAATTTCTTCAGTGGCTGGAATGCAGTCATCAGCCCTGGAACTCACATTTTCTTCAGCAGCCTAATTTTCATCAATGATGCTGGCATGTTCTTCAGTCGGCTGAGCGGATGCTTCAGCCTGAGGAACTTCCTGTTGCGTTGGGGCAGCAACATTTGAAGTGAAGTTATCCGCAAATTTCACAAACGAACCTTGGCTCCAAGCCAATCAGCGCGATATGCGTCAAAGTCATCACTGAGTTTCTTGATCTCAGCTTGAATAGTGACAAGTTCTTCAGTTGTCATAGAGACAACGTTTTTCTTCAGATAGCGCTCTTTCTTGTACCGCGCTTTCTTAATCTGTCTGGCCTTCTTAAATTTCCACTTCTCTTCTTGAATGAAGTGGGTGAGCATGTGACTTTGGCCAGGAGTCAGCTTGAAGTTAGGCATGGGAGTGTTGGGATCCTTGTGCCAAACATCAATGTATTAGAGGATCAACTTGGGATCCAAAAGCAGTGGCACCTCTGTTCCCTTGGCTCTAGCGGCCCTGACTTGCCTATCTCTGATGATTTCTGCAAGTTCATCATCATCAGCTTCGTCTTCTTCAGACGACACTTGGAAAGTGACTTACTTCTTCTGAGGACTTGGTCAAGGACCACGTCCAGCAGTTGACTTTGTCTTCGGCAGTGAGGGGCCAGCTGAGGAACTTGGTGCAGCTGAGGAACGAGCTGAGACACCTGAGGCAATGGAGATGCCTGTAGTCCTTTGGCACGAGGCGAGATGCACAGGTGCTGAGGATTGAGTCGGAGCTACCGAAGACTTTGGTGGAGGAGCTGAGGATTTTTGAGGAACAGGAGCAGCATGAGGAATTGGCCATGAGGGCTTTGAGGATTCTAGCCGTGAGGGCATTGCTGATGAGCTTGGCCTTGAGGGCATTGTTGGTGAAGCACTTGGCTTGCGCGCAGGCTTCTTTGACATAGCATTCTTCGGCTTGACAGCAGAGGCCTCAGCAGAGGCAGCAGCAGCAGAGTCTTCATTGAATTTCCTCATTGCTTCTCTAGCTTGCTTAGCCAACTTGGCTTGGCGCTTGGCCCATTCATCAGGATAGTCCTCACCGCGCTTGAGTCTGGTGGGATCAGCTATTTGGCCAGGTGCCAATGGAGCTCTTGGGCATGGAGGATTGAGTCCGAATTTCTTCATGTACTTTGGAGTTACATACCTGTACTCCCTCCATTCTCTTGCCCATCTCCTTTCTATCCTCTGTATGCGCACCTTGCGCTAATTTTTGTCCTCTTTTCCAAACTTGGCCTCATCAGGAGTGCAGTAATCTTTGTATATGTCCTCAGGGATTTCAAAGGCAGTCATGACCTCAGGCTTCTTTCCTCCTTTCTGTGGCCTTTTACCATCAGCCATTTTCTCCAGTTGAGGAATTTGAACAATCGAATTCTTTGAAGAAGTATGCAACTTTTCTTCGAGGAACGCTGCAAATGAGTTAAGTTGATGAGAACCTAGTGATTCAGCAGCTGACATGAGTACCTGTGAACAGAGTATAGTTGCGAGGAATTTGGAGAGGTCATATGCGTTCTCATAAGGTTTTTCAAAAAGAACAAGTTTGAGGAATTTGACCAGATGAGTCTTGAAGAATTTCACTAAGCGTTCTTTGTCTTAGGTTCTAGAGTTGTATAGATCGAAGATCCACACAATTGAGGAATCTTGAAGAAAAATGATGCTTAGAGAAACGAATCAAGAACAGATGACTTGTGAGGTGTTTAGTGTGTGAAGCTATGAAGAAAAACACCTTTGAAGATTTTGAAGATAATCAGTCGAATCAACAAGGGCAGTAAAAGTAACTTTTAATTACCCTGGACAAAGAACATGACGAACAGTGAGGTGTAGAGATAAAGTTCGTCTGTGTAGATTTTCCACGCCCTAACTCAGCGGAGGAAGACGGCTACGGCGGCGGCGAAGTGAAGATTTCTGCGGTCGGCGTGAGTACGTCGGCGACGAGGTCGAGGCAGTGAAGCTCTTCCTCACCGGCGGCGATGAAGTAGCGGCGACACTAGGGTTTGAGAAGCTCGAGCTGGAGAGAGGTCGAGTGGAGTAAAAGAAGTGAGGAAGGGAAAGAGGGGTATTTATAGCCACGGTGAAAAACTGCTCGCCCAAAGAAATTGAACGAACGTGCCTCTGACCCTTCTCATTCGCATGACATGTGTCACCCACGTAGTGAGAAGTGGAGATCGTGTTAGATCGTGGGTGAGTGGATAAGTATATCGTGGGATGCGGAACGGTTTGAGAGGCAAAGCCGAAAATTTAGATAAGGTAGGTTTTAAAGTTCCGTTCGCAATTTTTTTAGCTGACAAGGACACAGTGAAGATTTTGAACGAGTTTCAAAAAGAACGCACATGAAGAATTTGTGAATAGATTGGGTTGACTATAGCATAGAGGGGGAAGGGTCCGATCACATTCACTTAGCAGAAAAACCAACTTGAAGAATTAGCAATAAGTGAATGCTGTAGAGGACATAAACTCATATATATATATATATAGCTTAATGAAGAAAAACGACGGAAATAGTGAAGACAATGCAAAGTTGAAGAATATGAACAACTGAGGAATTTCAACTTTTTGGTGGTGGCGTGACCCACCGTATAAGAATGATGATTTCAGACACCGCGTACAATTATCGTAGGGTTCTGATAATCAAATTTTTCGTTAATTTTTTCACACTAAGAGTGTTATTCTTTATTGATTGAAGAAAAACGTTTCTTCATGTGTTGCACATCTAAGTCATCAATTTTGCATAAGTGTTAGGATGAGTGTCCTTTTTCAAAGAATATTCGAAGATTCTAGGATACTTAGATCACACCGCAACTTGCCAAATCTCTTCTCATCCAAGGGCTTTGTGAAGATGTCGGCTAGCTGTTCTTCAGTCTTCACATGTTCAATAGAAATGTCGCCCTTCAACACATGATCACGAAGAAAATGATGACGAATCTGAATGTGCTTTGTCTTCGAGTGCTAAACTGGGTTGTGAGCAATCTTGATGGCACTCTCATTGTCACAGAAGAGAGGCACATTCTTCATGTTGACGCTGTAGTCCTTGAGAGTTTGCTTCATCCATAGCAATTGAGCACAGCAAGAACCAGCGACAATGTACTCAGCTTCAGCAGTAGATAGTGATACACAATTCTATTTTTCGAGGACCAACAGACCAAAGATCGTCCGAGAAAATGACATGTACCAGATGTTGACTTGCGGTCCACACGATCACCAGCATAGTCAGAGTCAGAATATCCAATGAGATCAAAAACCGAGCCCTTGGGGTACCATAATCCAAGTGTTGGTGTCTGAGCTAGATATCAAAGAATATGCTTCACAGCCTTATCGTGTGATTCCTTCGGTGTAGCTTGAAATCGGGCACACATGTAAACACTAAGCATTATATCTGGCCTAGATGCACATAGGTACAATAAAGAACCAATCATGGAGCGGTATACCCTATGATCAAAGTCAATACCATTTTCATCAGTGCATAGATGGCCATTTGTGGGCATAGGAATTTTGACTCCTTTGCAATCTTGCATGCCAAATTTCCTCAGTACATCCTTGAGGTATTTCTCCTGAGATATGAATATGCCATTGCGTTGTTGACGAATTTGAATACCTAAGAAGAATTTCAACTCTCCTATCATAGACATTTGATATTCTTCACTCATCATATAGGCAAATTCATCACTATAACATTGGTCAGTACAACCAAAGATAATATCATAAACATATATTTGGCACACAAAAAATTCACCATCATAAGATTTAGTGAAAAGAGTAGGGTCGAGTGAACCGGGTTTGAAGCCTTTCGTCATGAGGAATTCCTTCAAGGTATCATACCACGCCCGTGGGGCCTGCTTGAGACCATAGAGGGCCTTGTTGAGTCTGAAGACTTTGTCAGGATTATTTGGATCTTCAAAACCTGGGGGTTGAGCAACATATACTTCTTTCTCAAGCTTACCATTGAGGAATGCACTTTTCACATCTATTTGATATAAAGTGATATCATGATGGTTAGCATAAGCAAGTAATATGCGAATAGCCTCAAGTCTAGCAACATGTGCAAAAGTTTCATCGAAATCAATTCCTTCAACCTATGTGTAGCCTTGAGCTACAAGCCGTGCCTTATTCCTCACCACAAGGCCGTTTTCATCTTGCTTGTTGTGGTAGATCCACTTTGTGCCAATGATATTGTGCTTGCGAGGATCTGGACGTTTGACCAGTTCCCAGACATTGTTGAGCTCGAACTGATGTAATTCTTCTTGCATGGCCTGAATCCACTCAGGCTCCAGAAATGCTTCATCTACCTTAGTGGGCTCTGTAATAGAGACAAAAGAATAGTGCCCACAAAATTTAGATAAATGTGAAGCTTTTGAGCGTGTGAGAGGACCTGGCGCTTTGATGTCATTGATGATCTTTTCAACTTGCACTTCTTTTGCAATGCGAGGATGAGCTGGTTGTCGTTGAAGAATTTGATCAGCATTCTCTTCAGTACCATTTTCTTCAGTATTTTCTTTAGGTGCATTAGCTCGACGTTCTTCATGTTCTGGAATGAATTCTTCAGCAGATTCTTTAGTGGGAATGACATCCTTAGTAGCCTTGAACTTGATAGTTTCCTCAGGTGCTGGTTCATCTATCACAGTAGGTAGGTGCTCTCTTTGTGAGCCATTAGTTTCATCGAACCGCACATCTACAGTTTCAACAACCTTGTGAAGAACGTTGTTGAAGACTCTGTAGGTGTGCGAGTCCTTCCCGTAACCAAGCATAAAACTTTCATGTGCTTTCGGTGCAAATTTTGAGTTGTGATGAGGATCTCTAATCCAACATTTAGCACCGAAGACTTTGAAATAACTTACATTGGGTTTCTTATCAGTGAGGGGTTCATAGGCAGTCTTCTTGAAGAATTTGTGAAGATATACTCTGTTGATGATGTGGCACGCAGTATCAATTGCCTCAGTCCAGAAACGCCGAGGCGTTTTGTATTCATCAAGCATAGTGCGAGCCATCTCAGCAAGAGTCCTATTCTTGCGCTCCACGACGCCGTTCTGCTGAGGAGTATAAGGAGCAGATAACTCATGAGTAATACCAAGTTCATCAAGATAGTCATCGAGACCAGAATTCTTGAACTCAGTGCCATTGTCACTTTTGATGTGCTTGATCTTCACACCAAAGTTGGTTGAAGCCCTCGAGGAAAATCGTTTGAAGACTTCCCGCACTTCATGTTTGTAAGTAACAAGGTGTACCCATGTATAACGAGAGTAATCATCAACAATAACAAAGCCATATTGAGATGCTTCATTTGAAACAGCAGAATAATGATTAGGACCGAAGAGATCCATGTGAAGCAATTCAAATGGGCGAGTGGTGGTCATGATAGTCTTCACTGGATGCTTGGCCTTTATCATCTTCCCAGCTTCACAGGCTCCACATAGGTGATCCTTGAGGAATTTGACTTTCTCAATGCCAATGACATGCTTCTTCTTCGCAAGCGTGTGCAAATTCCTCATGTCTGCATGACCAAGTCGTCGATGCCAGAGCCAGCCTTCTGAAGCTTCTGCAAGTAGACACACGACTGGTTGTGGTCCTGTAGAGAAATCAACAATATACAGGTCTCCTCTTCTAAAGCCTTCGAAGACTTTGGAATTGTCAGCTTCCATAAGCACAACACAACGGTACTTGCCAAAGACAACAACCATATCAAGATCTCAAAGCATTGAGACAGACATAAGGTTGTATCCTAGGGACTCAACAAGCATGACTTTGTCCATGTGTCGATCCTTTGTGATCGCAACCTTACCTAGACCCAATACCTGACTTTTGCCTTTGTCAGCAAAGATGATATGCTTCAGATGTGACGGAGATAATGGAGCATCCATCAATAGATTCTTGTCACCGGTCATGTGATTTGTACATCCACTATCGAGGACCCACTCAGTGGCTTTGGGTTGATCATCCTGCAGATGAATTAGTGCAGCTTACAAACTCATATACTTCATCAGTGAAGAATATGACATCAATTCATCAGATCAATTTCATCAAGCAACAGAACAGATAAAGCAGTGTGAGGACGTGAGAAATGAAAGTTCATTTCTTCATGATTAGCCTGCGTCCTATCAGGCATACTCAGGTCTCCAGCAAATTCTTCAGATGATTACGTACGTCTGGAGACCTGACCCTGCAGAAGAGATTAGTTATTTTTCTTCACCACCCACATCTGAAGGGGTGGCAAAGAGTTCATCATTCTGCGAGCTCCATACGAGAAGGATGGCATAGAAGCTAGTCCATTTCGTTTCATATAAGAGGGGTTAGAATAAGCATACGAGTAAGCAGAGAAATTCTTCGAGGACTTATGGACATAATAATTTGAAGAATAATGCACATATCCATAATCCTTAGATCTTCCCTGCGAAACAGATGGGTTAGCACGATGATGTTCATATGAGGACTTTGATCCTTTTGAGGAATTTGATCCATGTGAGGAGTTTGGTCCGTATGAGGACTTGGATCCATATGAAGAATTTGGTCCATATGAAGAATTTGATCTGGGGTTCCTATTCTTCACAGGTGGCGTCATGATGACATTCACCTGAAGATTTTCAAGGCATCTTTTGGGAACCCAGATTTTCTTCATAGGGGGACCGTTCGTGCAGTTAGTGCCAACATATCTAGCAAATACTTCACCATTCTGATTTTTGAATAGTTTGTAGTTGGATTCAAATGACTCATCATCAGAATGAGGAGATTCACATGCATATCCAGATAGGTTAGATGGATCAACTGGAGGTCCCTTTGCAGCAACCCATGTAGTTTTGGGGTACTGCTCAGGCTTCCAATATGCACCATCAGCGCTGAGTTTCCTCTCAAAGGCAATACCCTCTATCCTAGGGTTCCTGTTGAGGATCTGCTTTTTAAGCACATCACAAAGAGTTTGATGCCCTTTGAGGCTTTTTTACATGCCAGTCATGTACAATTCCTTCAGCCCTGCATCGTCAGTGATACTAGCAATGTCCTCAGATGAGGAATTAGTGATAGCAGAGGCATCTGAAGAATTTGAAACATTAGCAGCATTTGAACATTCAGGTGAAAAATTAGCAGATTCACGTTCAATGCATTTCAAACATGGAGGAACAAATTCTTCCTGAGATGCGCTGATTTGTTGAGCAAGTAATGAATCGCGCTCCTTCTGAAGATCTTCATAACTCACTCTTAGCTTCTCAAGGTCTTGCTTTCTTTGAAGAAATTCATAAGAAAGCTTCTCATGATCAGATAAGAGAGTGTTATGTTGATCGTGAAGGGTGTCATACTTAGTATGAAGTCTCTGAAGACTTTCAGCCAAAGCTTTTGACTGATCCATTTCTTCACCCAACATATCATCACTCTTGTTTAGCATATAGTGAACTTTTTCCAAAGCTCTTTGTTGTTTAGTGGCAAGGGAAGCAAGTTTGACATAGCTGGGTCCAAATTCATCACCAGATTCATCATCACTAGACTCGGATAGGTAGCATTCAGTTACCTCAGCATCTTTTGCCATAAGGCATGATGCAGAAGATGATGATTCTGGTTCAAATGTCATCGCTTTGAGAGATTCCTTGAAGTCCTCAAACCAAGGATCATGACAGGTTCGATGACCTTCATAGACCTCAGAGAGACGGTCCCAGATGAGCTTCGCATGATTGAGATGCACGATATTCCTGAACTGATTTTGTGACAGACTGGAGCAGATGACTGTTGGGGAACGTAGTAATTTCAAAAATTTCCTACGCACACGCAAGATCATGGTGATGCATAGCAACGAGAGGGGAGAGTGTGATCTACGTACCCTTGTAGACCAACAGCGGAAGCATTAGCACAACGCGGTTGATGTAGTCATACGTCTTCACGGCCCGACCGATCAAGCACCGAAACTACGACACCTTCGAGTTCTAGCACACGTTCAGCTCGATGACGATCCCCGGACTCCGATCCAGCAAAGTGTCGGGGAAGAGTTCCGTCAGCACGACGGCGTGGTGACGATCTTGATATACTACCGTCGCAGGGCTTCGCCTAAGCACCGCTACAATATTATCGAGGATTATGGTGGAAGGGGGCACCGCACACGGCTAAGAATATGATCACGTGGATTAACTTGTGTGTCTAGGGGTGCCCCCTGCCCCCATATATAAAGGATCAAGGGGGGGGTGCGGCCGGCCAGGAGGAGGGCGCGCCAGGAGGAGTCCTACTCCCACCGGGAGTAGGATTCCCCCCCTTTCCTAGTTGGAATACGATTCAGGAAGGGGAAAGAGGAGAGAGAGAAGGAAGGGGGCGCCGCCCCCTCTCCTTGTCCTATTCGGACTAGGGGGGAGGGGCACGCGGCCCAGCCCTGGCCACCTCTCCTCTCTTCCACTAAAGCCCACTAAGGCCCATATACCTCCCGGGGGGTTCCGGTAACCTCCCGGTACTCCGGTAAAATCCTGATTTCACCCGGAACACTTCCGATATCCAAATATAGGCTTCCAATATATCAATCTTTATGTCTCGACCATTTCGAGACTCCTCGTCATGTCCGTGATCACATCCGGGACTCCGAACAAACTTCGGTACATCAAAAAGCATAAACTCATAATATAACTGTCATCGAAACCTTAAGCGTGCGGACCCTACGGGTTCGAGAACAATGTAGACATGACCGAGACACGTCTCCGGTCAATAACCAATAGAGGAACCTGGATGCTCATATTGGCTCCTACATATTCGACGAAGATCTTTATCGGTCAGACCGCATAACAACATACTTTGTTCCCTTTGTCATCGGTATGTTACTTGCCCGAGATTCGATAGTCGGTATCTCAATACCTAGTTCAATCTCGTTAACGGCAAGTCTCTTTACTCATTTTGTAATATATCATCTCACAACTAACTCATTAGTTGCAATGCTTGCAAGGCTTATGTGATGTGCATTACCGAGAGGGCCCAGAGATACCTCTCCGACAATCGGAGTGACAAATACTAATCTCGAAATACGCCAACCCAACATTTACCTTTGGAGACACCTGTAGAGCTCCTTTATAATCACCCAGTTACGTTGTGATGTTTGGTAGCACACAAAGTGTTCCTTCGGTAAACGGGAGTTGCATAATCTCATAGTCATAGGAACATGTATAAGTCATGAAGAAAGCAATAGCAATATACTAAACGATCGGGTGCTAAGCTAATGGAATGGGTCATGTCAATCACATCATTCTCCTAATGATGTGATCCCATTAATCAAATGACAACACATGTCTATGGCTAGGAAACATAACCATCTTTGATCAACGAGCTAGTCAAGTAGAGGCATACTAGTGACGTTTGGTTTGTCTATGTATTCACACAAGTATTATGTTTCTGGATAATACAATTCTAGCATGAATAATAAACATTTATCATGATATAAGGAAATAAAATAATAACATTATTATTGCCTCTAGGCATATTTCCTTCAGTCTCCCACTTGCACTAGAGTCAATAATCTAGATTACACAGTAATGATTCTAACACCCATGGAGCTTTGGTGCTGATCATGTTTTGCTCGTGGAAGAGGCTTAGTCAACGGGTCTGCTATATTCAGATCCGTATGTATCTTGCAAATCTCTATGTCTCCCACCTGGACTAGATCCCGGATGGAATTGAAGTGTCTCTTGATGTGCTTGGTTCTCTTGTGAAATCTGGATTCCTTTGCCAAGGCAATTGCACCAGTATTGTCACAAAAGATTTTCATTGGACCCGATGCACTAGGTATGACATCTAGATTGGATATGAACTCCTTCATCCAGACTCCTTCGTTTGCTGCTTCCGAAGCAGCTATGTACTCCGCTTCACATGTAGATCCCGCCACAACGCTTTGTTTAGAACTGCACCAACTGACAGCTCCACCGTTTAATGTAAACACATATCCGGTTTGCGATTTAGAATCGTCCGGATCAGTGTCAAAGCTTGCATCAACGTAACCTTTTACGATGAGCTCTTTGTCACCTCCATATATGAGAAACATATCCTTAGTCCTTTTTAGGTATTTCAGGATGTTCTTGACCGCTGTCCAGTGATCCACTCCTGGATTACTTTGGTACCTCCCTGCTAGACTTATAGCAAGACACACATCAGGTCTGGTACACAGCATTGCATACATGATAGAGCCTATGGCTGAAGCATAGGGAACATCTTTCATTTTCTCTCTATCTTCTGCATTGGTCGGGGATTGAGTCTTACTCAATTTCACACCTTGTAACACAGGCAAGAATCCTTTCTTTGCTTGATCCATTTTGAACTTCTTCAAAACTTTGTCAAGGTATGTGCTTTGTGAAAGTCCAATTAAGCGTCTTGATCTATCTCTATAGATCTTAATGCCCAATATGTAAGCAGCTTCACCGAGGTCTTTCATTGAAAAACTCTTATTCAAGTATCCTTTTATGCTATCCAGAAATTCTATATCATTTCCGATTAGCAATATGTCATCTACATATAATATCAGAAATGCTACAGAGCTCCCACTCACTTTCTTGTAAATACAAGCTTCTCCAAAAGTCTGTAAAAAACCAAATGCTTTGATCACACCATCAAAGAGTTTATTCCAACTCCGAGAGGCTTGCACCAGTCCATAAATGGATCACTGGAGCTTGCACACTTTGTTAGCTCCCTTTGGATCGACAAAACCTTCCGGCTGCATCATATACAACTCTTCTTGCAAAAATCCATTCAGGAATGCAGTTTTGACATCCATTTGCCAAATTTCATAATCATAAAATGCGGCAATTGCTAACATGATTCGGACAGACTTAAGCATCGCGACGGGTGAGAAGGTCTCATTGTAGTCAATCCCTTGAACTTGCCGAAAACCTTTTGCGACAAGTCGAGCTTTGTAGACAGTAATATTACCGTCAGCGTCAGTCTTCTTCTTGAAGATCCATTTATTCTCAATTGCTTTCCGATCATTGGGCAAGTCAACCAAAGTCCATACTTTGTTCTCATACATGGATCCCATCTCAGATTTCATGGCTTCAAGCCATTTTGCGGAATCTGGGCTCACCATCGCTTCTTCATAGTTCGTAGGTTCATCATGATCTAGTAGCATGACTTCCAGAACAGGATTACCGTACCACTCTGGCGCGGATCTTACTCTGGTTGATCTACGAGGTTCAGTAGTATCTTGTTCTGAAGTTTCATGATCATTATCATTAGCTTCCTCACCAATTGGTGTAGGTGTCACAGAAACAGGTTTCTGTGATGCACTACTTTCCATTAAGGGAGCAGGTACAGTTACCTCGTCAAGTTCTACTTTCCTCCCACTCACTTCTTTCGAGAGAAACTCCTTCTCCAGAAAGTTTCCGAATTTAGCAACAAAAGTCTTGCCTTCGGATCTGTGATAGAAGGTGTATCCAATGGTTTCCTTTGGATGTCCTATGAAGACACATTTCTCCGATTTGGGTTTGAGCTTATCAGGTTGAAGCTTTTTCACATAAGCATCGCAGCCCCAAACTTTTAGAAACGACAACTTTGGTTTCTTGCCAAACCACAGTTCATAAGGCGTCATCTCAATGGATTTTGATGGTGCCCTATTTAACATGAATGCGGCCGTCTCTAGAGCATATCCCCAAAACGATAGCCGTAAATCAGTAAGAGACATCATAGATCGCACCATATTTAGTAAAGTACGATTACGACATTCGGACACACCATTACGCTGTGGTGTTCCGGGTGGCGTGAGTTGTGAAACTATTCCACATTGTTTCAAATGTACACCAAACTCGTAACTCAAATATTCTCCTCCACGATCAGATCGTAGGAATTTTATTTTCTTGTTATGATGATTTTCAACTTCACTCTGAAATTCTTTGAACTTTTCAAACGTTTCAGACTTATGTTTCATTAAGTAGATATACCCATATTTGCTTAAGTCATCTGTGAAGGTGAGAAAATAACGATATCCGCCACGAGCCTCAACATTCATCGGACCACATACATCTGTATGTATGATTTCCAATAAATCTGTTGCTCTCTCCATAGTACCGGAGAACGGTGTTTTTGTCATCTTACCCATAAGGCACGGTTCGCAAGTACCAAGTGATTCATAATCAAGTGGTTCCAAAAGCCCATCAGTATGGAGTTTCTTCATGCGCTTTATACCGATATGACCTAAACGGCAGTGCCACAAATAAGTTGCACTATCATTATCAACTCTGCATCTTTTGGCTTCAACACTATGAATATGTGTGTCACTACTATCGAGATTTAATAAGAATAGACCACTCTTTAAGGGTGCATGACCATAAAAGATATTACTCATATAAATAGAACAACCATTATTCTCAGATTTAAATGAATAACCGTCTCACATCAAACAAGATCCAGATATAATGTTCATGCTTAACGCTGGCACCAAATAACAATTATTTAGGTCTAATACTAATCCCGAAGGTAGATGTAGAGGTCGCGTGCCGACTGCGATCACATCGACTTTGGAACCATTTCCCACGCACATCGTCACCTCGTCCTTAGACAATCTTCGCTTAATCCATAGTCCCTGTTTCGAGTTGCAAATATTAGCAACAGAACCAGTATCAAATACCCAAGTGCTACTGCGAGCATTAGTAAGGTACACATCAATAACATGTATATCACATATACCTTTGTTCACCTTGCCATCCTTCTTATCCGCCAAATACTTGGGGCAGTTCCGCTTCCAGTGACCAGTCTGCTTGCAGTAGAAGCACTCAGTTTCAGGCTTAGGTCCAGGTTTGGGTTTCTTCTCTTGAGTAGCAACTTGCTTGCTGTTCTTTTTGAAGTTCCCCTTCTTCTTCCCTTTGCCCTTTTTCTTGAAACTAGTGGTCTTGTTGACCATCAACACTTGATGCTCCTTCTTGATTTCTACCTCCGCAGCTTTCAGCATTGCAAAGAGCTCGGGAATAGTCTTATTCATCCCTTGCATATTATAGTTCATCACAAAGCTCTTGTAGCTTGGTGGCAGCGATTGGAGAATTCTGTCAATGACGCAATCATCTGGAAGATTAACTCCCAATTGAATCAAGTGATTATTATACCCAGACATTTTGAGTATATGCTCACTGACAGAACTGTTCTCCTCCATCTTGCAGCTATAGAACTTATTGGAGACTTCATATCTCTCAATCCGGGCATTTGCTTGAAATATTAACTTCAACTCCTGGAACATCTCATATGCTCCATGATGTTCAAAACATCGTTGAAGTCCCGATTCTAAGCCGTAAAGCATGGCACACTGAACTATCGAGTAGTCATCAGCTTTGCTCTGCCAGACGTTCATAACATCTGGTGTTGCTCCAGCAGCAGGCCTGGCACCCAGCGGTGCTTCCAAGACGTAATTCTTCTGTGCAGCAATGAGGATAATCCTCAAGTTACGGACCCAGTTTGTGTAATTGCTACCATCATCTTTAAACTTTGCTTTCTCAAGGAACGCATTAAAATTCAACGGAACAACAACACGGGCCATCTATCTACAATCAAGCATAAACAAGCAAGATACTATCAGGTACTAAGTTTCATGATAAATTTAGGTTCAATTAATCATATTACTTAAAGAACTCCCACTTAGATAGACATCCCTCTAATCCTCTAAGTGATTACGTGATCCAAATCAACTAAACCATGTCCGATCATCACGTGAGATGGAGTAGTTTCATTGGTGAACATCACTATGTTGATCATATCTACTATATGATTCACGCTCGACCTTTCGGTCTCCGTGTTCCGAGGCCATATCTGTATATGCTTGGCTCGTCAAGTATAACCTGAGTATTTCGCGTGTGCAACTGTTTTGCACCCGTTGTATTTGAACGTAGAGCCTATCACACCCGATCATCACGTGGTGTCTCAGCACGAAGAACTTTCGCAACGGTGCATACTCAGGGAGAACACTTCTTGATAATTAGTGAGAGATCATCTTATAATGCTACCGTCAATCAAAGCAAGATAAGATGCATAAAAGATAAACATCACATGCAATCAATATAAGTGATATGATATGGCCATCATCATCTTGTGCTTGTGATCTCCATCTTCGAAGCACCGTCGTGATCACCATCGTCACCGGCGCGACACCTTGATCTCCATCGTAGCATCATTGCCGTCTCGCCAATCTTATGCTTCCACGACTATCGCTACCGCTTAGTGATAAAGTAAAGCATTACAGTGCGATTGCATTGCATACAATAAAGCGACAACCATATGGCTCCTGCCAGTTGCCGATAACTCGGTTACAAAACATGATCATCTCATACAATAAAATTTAGCATCATGTCTTGACCATATCACATCACAACATGCCCTGCAAAAACAAGTTAGACGTCGTCTACTTTGTTGTTGCAAGTTTTATGTGGCTGCTACGGGCTTAAGCAAGGACCAATCTTACCTACGCATCAAAACCACAACGATAGTTTGTCAACTTGGTGCTGTTTTAACCTTCGCAAGGACCGGGCGTAGCCACACTCGGTTCAACTAAAGTTGGAGAAACTGTCACCCGCAAGCCACCTACATCGTTTTGTAATACATCATCTCGCAACTAACTCATTAGTTGCAATGCTTGCAAGGCTTATGTGATGTGCATTACCGAGAGGGCCCAGAGATACCTCTTCGACAATCGGAGTGACAAATCCTAATCTTGAAATACGCCAACCCAACATTTACCTTTGGAGACACCTGTAGAGCTCCTTTATAATCACCCAGTTACATTGTGACGTTTGGTAGCACACAAAGTGTTCCTCCGGTAAACGGGAGTTGCATAATCTCATAGTCATAGGAACATGTATAAGTCATGAAGAAAGCAATAGCAACATACTAAACGATCGGGTGCTAAGCTAATGGAATGGGTCATGTCAATCACATCATTCTCCTAATGATGTGATCCCATTAATCAAATGACAACACATGTCTATGGCTAGGAAACATAACCATCTTTGATCAACGAGCTAGTCAAGTAGAGGCATACTAGTGACGTTTGGTTTGTCTATGTATTCACACAAGTATTATGTTTCCGGATAATACAATTCTAGCATGAATAATAAACATTTATCATGATATAAGGAAATAAAATAATAACATTATTATTGCCTCTAGGGCATATTTCCCTCAGTCTCCCACTTGCACTAGAGTCAATAATCTAGATTACACAGTAATGATTCTAACACCCATGGAGCTTTGGTGCTGATCATGCTTTAGTCAACGGGTCTGCTATATTCAGATGCGTATGTATCTTGCAAATCTCTATGTCTCCCACCTGGACTAGATCCCGGATGGAATTGAAGCGTCTCTTGATGTGCTTGGTTCTCTTGTGAAATCTGGATTCCTTTGCCAAGGCAATTGCACCAGTATTGTCACAAAAGATTTTCATTGGACCCGATGCACTAGGTATGACATCTAGATTGGATATGAACTCCTTCATCCAGGCTCCTTCGTTTGCTGCTTCCGAAGCAGCTATGTACTCCGCTTCACATGTAGATCCCGCCACAACGCTTTGTTTAGAACTGCACCAACTGACAGCTCCACCGTTTAATGTAAACACGTATCCGGTTTGCGATTTAGAATCGTCCGGATCAGTGTCAAAGCTTGCATCAACGTAACCTTTTACGATGAGCTCTTTGTCACCTCCATATATGAGAAACATATCCTTAGTCCTTAAACCAAAATCACACAGAACAAGGGAGTACCTTGCTCTAATACCAATTGAAAGTGCGTTATATCGACTAGAGGGGGGTGAATAGGCGATTTTTATGAAATTCTTCACTGAGGAATTTGCCGGTGAGAAAATTCCTTAGCGAAGAACTACTAGCAGCGGAATAAGTACTCAAAAGTAAACATAACAGAATACAAGCATGGTCATCATGATGAAATGAAGGCAGGCACAGAGTACAGGTAGTGTGAGCACAGGATAACACAGGATGAAGACAAACTGAGGAAATTGAGAAAGTCTTCAGTCGAAGTCTTCAAGCACAGATATGAACAAACTCACAACACAGTTATGAGGAAATGAAGGAGTTGAGGAAATAGAACCAGTAAGCTTGGTGAAGACAATGATTTGGTAGACCAGGTCGAACTGCTGTCTCAGTTGTACGTCTGGTTGGAGCGGCTGAGTATTTAAACTCGAGGACACACAGTCCCGGACACCCAGTCCTGAACACGCAGCTCAGGACACCCAATCCTCACCGTATTCTCCTTCAGCTAAGGTCACGCAGACCTCGCCCAATCACTCGTGGTAAGTCTTCAGGCGACTTCCAAACCTTCACAAACTTGGTCACTCGGTGATCCACAATTCCTCTTGGATGCTCTAGACCATGGCGCCTAACCATCTGGAAGAAGCATAGTCTTCAAAGGTAACAAGCGTCGGATCCACGCAGGATCAATCTCTTCAGTGATGCTCAATCACTTGGGGTTTGTAGGTGTTTGGGTTTTGGTTTGGGTTTTTCCTCACTTGATGACTTTCGCTCAAAGTCCTCGAAGGATGGGTTGCTCTCAAATGACAAGTGTCAGTTTCTCCCGGAGCAGCCAACCAGCTAGTGGTTGTAGGGGGTGGCTATTTATAGCCTAGGGAGCAGCCCGACATGATAAGACATAAATGCCCTTCAATGATATGACTGTTAGGTGGATAGAAATTTTGGGACAGCTGGCGCTTAGCACAACAACGGTCGGAATTTTGAGTACCAAAATCCTCAGGGCTATCATGTTCCTCACTGTGTAGGAAATCCGCATTGGCGAATTCCTAACTCCTCAGTCAGAACAAATTCCTCAGAGACCAGAAGAACTTCGTCTCTGTCACTGAAGAATATGACTAGACTGTATGAGATTTCCAATGGCTTCACTCGAAGGGATTGGTAGGTGTAGGATTTTGAGTTGAGCATCACATGGAATTTTTTCCTTAATATTTCTTCGACCCCTTTTAACAGTACGGTGTTTCCTATGACTCAAGAAAGAGAAAATGAAACTATGAAAAGAAAAGTCTTCACGCTTCATCTTCCTCAAATGAATACTAAGTCTTCAAGGTCACACCATTTTCTTCACTTTCAAAGGCTTCAGAAAGTCTTCAGAAATACAAAGTCTTAAGTCGAAGAACTTCATTTTTAGGGGTCGACTTTCTCTGTAAATATCAAACTCCTCATAGACTTATAGACCTGTGTACACTCACAAACGCATTAGTCCCTTAACCTATAAGTCTTCAATACACCAAAATCACTAAGGGGCACTAGATGCACTTACACTACATGGTTTCAAATTCCTCACCCTTACCTTTACGTTATTCTGCTTCTGAAGAATTTATGATCTATCTTATGAAGAATTTAAACTAAAGACTTTTATGATGCCATTTTTTTTTCATTTTTTAGTTCATCTTCCTGTGCTTGTATATTGCATGTACTTCACCCATATGTATTTTGTATTTTGTATGCATGTTTTTTGTTACTGTGTTGAATTAGTCGCCTCACGTTACAATTTCTTCATTCTGATCTTTGTCAAATTCATCTGAGTTTGACGAATTTCTAAAAATCTCCCATTCACCCCCCTGGGAGTTAACCTGCGCTTTCACAATGGACATCTCATTTCTTATTCCTAGTCATAAGATTTGAGATACATGACACCTCTGAAAGGATCGAGAAGAGGTGTCTAGAGGGGGGGGTGATTAGACACTAAGTGCCAAAAGTTGCAGTTTTTAATATTCTTAAGTTTAAGTGAAGTTTAAGCACAACTTTAACAAACACAATGCATATCAAGCAAGCATGCAATGAGTATATGAGCAGCGGAAAGTAAAGCATGCAACTTGCAAGAATGTAAGGGAATGGTTTGGAGTATTCAAACGCAATTGGAGACACGGATGTTTTTGTCGTGGTTCTGATAGGTGATGCTATCGTACATCCACGTTGATGGAGACTTCAACCCATGGAGGGTAATGGTTGCGCCAATCCACGGAGGGCTCCACCCACGAAGGGTCCACGAAGAAGCAACCTTGTCTATTCCATCACGGCCGTCGCCCACGAAGGACTTGCCTCACTAGCGGTAGATCTTCACGAAGTAGGCGATCTCCTTGCCCTTACAAACTCCTTGGTTCAACTCCACAATCTTGTTGGAGGCTCCCAAGTGACACCTAGCCAATCTAGGAGACACCACTCTCCAAGAAGTAACAAATGGTGTGTTGATGATGAACTCCTTGCTCTTGTGCTTCAAATGATAGTCTCCCCAACACTCAACTCTCTCTCACGGTATTTGGATTTGGTAGAAAGAAGATTTGAGTGGAAAACAACTTGGGGGAGGCTAGAGATCAAGATTCATATGGTTGGAATGGAATATCTTGACCTCAACACAAGTGTAGGTGGTTCTCTCTCAGAAAATGTGTATTGGAAGTGTAGGTATGTTCTGATGGCTCTCTCCACGAATGAAGAGTGGGTGGAGGGGTATATATAGCCTCCACACAAAATCTAACCGTTACACTCAATTTACCAATCTCGGTGAGACCGAAGGGAAAAACTCGGTCGGACCAATTTAGTAAACCTAGTGACCGTTAGGGTTTTCGGTGGGACCGACTAGTTCAACTCGGTGGAACCGATGTGGTAGGGTTAGGGTAAAACCAAAACTCGTTTGACCGATTACTCAAACTCGGTGGGACCGATTTGGGTAATAAGCGAAACAGAGAGTTGGCCAAGCAAACTCGGTGGGACCGATTGCATATCTCGGTGGGACCGAAAATATTGCAACAAGTAACAGAGAGTTTGCAAGCCCATCTCGGAGAGATCGAGATCCCATCGGTGAGACCGAGCTGATTAGGGTTTCTGGCAGTGGCTATGTTAACTGAACTCGGTGGCTCCGGATAGAAAGAATCGGTGGGGCCGAGTTTGACTTTTGGTTTAGGTCATATGTGGATGTGGGAAGGTAGTTGAGGGTTTTGGAGCATATCACTAAGCACTTTGAGCAAGCAAGCCATTAAGCAACACCTCATCCCCTCTTGATAGTATTGGCTTTTCCTATAGACTCAATGTGATCTTGGATCACTAAAATAGAAAATGTAGAGTCTTGATCTTGAAGCTTGAGCCAATCCTTTGTCCTTAGCATCTTGAAGGGGCTCCACATCCTCTAGTCCATGCCACTCCATTGTTGAACTTATCTGAAACATACTAGGTAAAAGTGTTAGTCCAACAAGAGATATGTTGACATTAATTACCAAAACCACCCAGGGAGCACTTGTGCTTTCAATCTCCCCCTTTTTGGTAATTGATGACAACATACATCAAAGCTTTAGATAAGGATATAGAGAATAGCAAGTAAAGCTTTGGAAAGACATGTAACATGCATAGGCTCCCCCTACATGTATGCAATCATGTGAATATTGAATATAGGAGCATGTGAATGTGTAAACATGACAGAGTAAGCAATGTGTCACATGTATCTTGGCTATATGCATCAGAGCAAATGATGTGAATGTGAGAAATGTACCTTCATGCTCATGAGTCCTTCTTGCAAACAGTATGTACATCAGCAAGAACTTCTCATTCACATGAGTGTGATGCATGTACTTACCTTGTGGTCTTGAGTTGGCTTAGGATGGGATGAACCTGCGCAAACAAGGTTAAATAACACAGATACACCTACTGACCAGAGCAAACAAGAGAAACCACAAGAGAACCAAGACTGGGATGACATGTAGAGTGAGTACTAAGTACCACATTGGATATAGACATGCCCCCAAAGGTAAAGATATGCAATAAAATCAGAGATTTCCTTCCCTTAGATGTCTTGCTCCCCCTGAATCTGCATGGGATATTGGGAGAAGATAGGGAACAGAAAATCAGAGCAACAAAAAAGAAACAACAGATCTTGAGCTAAAGCAAGCAACCAAACATGTCTTTCCCCTCTTAAAGACATGTGACATCTCTCCTCTTGAACACCAAACATCTGGGGTCTTTGATGATATTACTTTCTCCTAGTTGAGAAACTCTCCCCCCCTGATTACTCTCTCTTTCTCCCCCTATAGGAAGGATTAAGCTTTGATGTGATCTCTCTCTCCCCCTTTGACATCAATTTCCAAGAAGGGCTCTTCTGGACATGTGATACAAATGGGTTGGTCCTTGAGTCGCAGAGCAAAGCAGCATGTCTAATATGAGGCTGGCAGAGGACAAGAATCATTGAGTGGAGCTGGAGTAAACAGAAATCAGGAATAAGTGGCAAGTTGGTTTTCCTGTGATGAAATCGGTGACTCCGAGTTGTGTGCTTCGGTTGCACCGAAGGATTTCGGTTGGGCCGAAGAGAACAAACCGGTGTGACCGAGTTCATCAGAGCGAAACCACTTGTCACCTCAGCTCACTAGACAAGTAAGATCTCACAAGGATATGTAAGGAATTAACTGAAAGATTTGCAATGAATTTGATGCAGAAAATGCAGAACAAAAAGGAAAGAAAAGAAACTAAAAGTTCTAGATGAAGTTTTTTTGAAAGGGGAAACAAATATGCAAATGCAAAAGCACGGAGAAACACTAGAGAACTTCATCTAGAAATGGTCGGTGACAAAGTCACCTATGTTAGAGTATATTGACTTAGGAGTTAAGTGAGAGCACTTGATCATAGATCATACTCATCGTTTAAGCTCAAAATGGGGTTACCATTTTTCGTTTAAGCCTTTTGATGTATTCACATCTTATCGAGTTGCTTTGACTCATGACTTGGAGTAAAGCTTCTCTAAGATGGAATAACATACCTTGGGTGGTGGTGTTGATCTTGTTCATGTAGTTGAACTTGTGTGGGTTGCTCAAGGTTGATGTAGTTCATCAAGGGTTGGGAGCACCACTTGGAGTTTGAGTTCATCTACCTACATGGGTTAGCTTTGCAAGGAAGAGCACTTGTGTATCCAAAATGACAATCATGAGACTCAACATGGAATTTGCCAAAGGATATGTTTGAATGGTTTTGTGCTTCCTTGTCTTCAACCACCATTGTGTAGAGACTTGGAGATGTAGAGATTGCTCAATATGTGAGTGAGTTGCAATCTCATATATTTAGATTCAACCAAGTACCTACACGGGTTAGATAACATGCAAGGTACAAATATATCCAAGACATATGAATAGCATCATAAGAGAAATATCGAGGATTAGTCATAGGCTCATGCCCCGCATGTATCAAATGGAGTTCCTACTCCAAGTTTGAAGCATCAATGATGTTCAATTCACCTCTCAACCTGCAAAACACTTTCTCATCAAGTGGTTTAGTGAATATATCCGCCAATTGCTTATCGGTGCGAACATGCTTAAGGTTAATGTCCCCTTTTGCAACATGATATCGAATGAAATGATGACGAACTTCAATATGCTTAGTTTGAGAATGTTGCACGGGATTGTGAGCAATCTTAATAGCACTTTCATTGTCACATAGCAATGGATCATGTTTCACATATATCCCATAATCTTTAAGAGTTTGGGTCATCCAAAGTAATTGAGCGCAACATGAACCAGCGGCAATGTATTTCGCTTGGGTAGTGGATAAGGATACCAAGTTTTGTTTCTTGGAAGACCAAGACACAAGAGATCTACCAAGGAATTGACAAGTACCCAAAGTGGATTTTCTGTCAACCTTGTCTCTGGCATAGTCCGAATCGGAGTAGCCAACAAGATCAAAAGAGGACCTCTTAGGATACCAAATGCCAAAATTTGGTGTATGGATCAGGTATCTCACTATCCTTTTCACAGCCTTAAGATGACATTCTTTAGGAGCATCTTGATATCGTGCGCACATGCACACACTTAGCATAATATCGGGACGAGAGGCACATAGATATAACAATGAACCAATCATAGAGCGATAAACCTTTTGATCAACCGGTTCACCATCTTTTGTCAAATCAAGATGTCCACTTGTAGGCATGGGTGTAGTCATACCTTTGCATTCTTGCATATTGAACTTCTTGAATAAGTCATTGGTGTACTTCGTTTGAGAGACAAAGGTACCTTCCTTGGTTTGCTTGATTTGCAAACCGAGAAAGAATTTGAGTTCACTCATCATAGACATCTCAAACTTCTCCGACATTAGCTTTCCAAACTTCTCACTAAAATGAGGGTTAGTTGAAGCAAATATGATATCATCAACATAAATTTGGCACACAAATAGTTCTCCATTAACCCTT
This sequence comes from Triticum urartu, assembly GCF_056163025.1. Lineage (NCBI taxonomy): Eukaryota > Viridiplantae > Streptophyta > Magnoliopsida > Poales > Poaceae > Triticum > Triticum urartu. Next base: position 478,423,909 of record NC_141873.1, on the reverse strand, counting down.
TTGGTAAAAAGAGTAGAATCAATTTTACCAATTTCAAAGCCTTTTTCAATAAGGAACTTGATCAAGCATTTATAGCATGCTCTAGGAGCTTGTTTAAGACCATAAAGGGCTTTGTGAAGTTTGTAAACATGATTAGGTTTCTTAGGATTGACGAAGCCGGGAGGTTGCTTAACATAAACTTCCTCTTCGATTTTGCCATTTAGAAAAGCACTCTTAATGTCCATTTTGGTACAAGGTGATATTATGGTGATTAGCATAAGCAAGTAAGATGCGAATGGACTCAAGTCTAGCAACGGGAGCATATGTCTCATCATAGTCAATACCTTCAACTTGTGTGTACCCTTGGGCGATGAGACGTGCTTTGTTGCGAACCACTTGTCCATCTTCATCTTGCTTGTTGCGAAACACCCATTTGGTACCAATGATGTTGTGGTTGTTGTCGGGCTTCTCGACCAATGTCCACACTTGATTTCTCTCAAAGTTGTGTAGCTCTTCATGCATAGCATTTATCCAGTCCGGATCCTCCAATGCTTCTTCAACCTTCATAGGTTCAATGCTAGAGATGAATGAGTAATGTTCACAAAAGTTAGCTAAACGAGTTTTAGAGCGAGTGATTCTCCCGGTTTGGATATCATTGTAGATTTGCTCGACGGGATGATCCTTAGCAATTCTTGCTCGAACTCGTGAAATCTTTTGCTTGGGTCGGGGTGGAACATCATCTTCATCTTGTTCTTCTTCTTGGCCTTCTTCATTGTTGACGTTGTCGTTCTCTTGTCGTGGTGGAGAAGGAGGTTGTTGATGTTCATCTTGGTGTGCTCCCTCATTTTCTTCATCTTGGCGTGTCCCACTTGTGGATGCTTCTGTATCAACTCTTGGTTCACCTTGTCGTGAGGTAGAAGCTTCCACTTGGACGGACGAGGTACTCTCCTTCACTTCCGTTGTACGAATCTTGCCAATGGACAAGTCTTGAATTGCTTCCGAAGGGTCTTTGTCTCCTACATCAATTGGCAATTGCTCTACTTGCGAGCCGTTAGATTCATCAAACTTCACATCTACCGTCTCTTCAACCTTTCGGGTGAAATTGTTGTAGACATGGTAAGTATGAGAGTTTGAGCCAAAACCAAGTAGGAAACCTTCATGAGATTTAGGAGCAAATTTAGAACAACGATGCTTATCAAGAATGTAGCACTTTGAGCCGAATACTTGAAAGTATCCAACTTGGGGTTTGTTACCGATGAGGAGCTCGTATGCCGTCTTGCCGAGTAGCTTGTGAAGATACAAGCGATTTATTGCATGACAAGCTGTCTCAACCGCTTCCGCCCAAAAGTGCTTTGGCGTTTTGTACTCATCAAGCATCGTTCTTGCCATCTCGATAAGAGTCCGGTTCTTCCTTTCAACAACTCCATTTTGTTGAGGTGTGTACGTAGCCGAGAACTCGTGTGAAATCCCTTCTTCGTCAAGAAAGGTGTCCACATTTGCGTTCTTGAACTCCGTTCCATTGTCACTCCGAACCTTCTTGATCTTCACGTCAAACTGATTTTGGGCCTTCCTAGCGAAGTTTTTGAAGATCTTTTGGACCTGCGATTTGTCATCAAGAAAGAACACCCACGTAAATCTTGAAAAATCATCAACTATGACTAGACCAAATGAGTTACCACCGAGACTCTTGTAGGCATTTGGACAAAAGAGATCCATGTGAAGTAGCTCGAGTGGTATTCTTGTGGTCATGATGTTCTTCGCGCGGTGACTTCCTCCAACTTGTTTCCCTGCTTGACAAGCACTACAAAGTCTATCCTTGTCAAATGTGACATCTTTTATTCCAAGGATATGATCACCTTTAATAAGCTTATCAAGATTTCGCATACCAACATGACCTAGTCTTCTATGCCACAACCAGCCTTTAGAAGATTTGGCAATTAAGCAAGTTTTAGGTTGAGCCTTTTTAGTGAAATCAACAATGTAAAGATCTCCTCTACGTATACCGGTAAAGACCATTTTATGATTATCTCTATGAAACACTTGGCGGTCTACTTCAGTAAATAGGACATTGAAACCGAAATCAGCAAGTCTAGATACTGAAAGTAAGTTGTAGCCAAGAGATTCAACGAGCATGACATTTTGTATGGAGCTATCATGTGAGATGGCCACCTTACCAAGGCCAACCACCTTACCCTTTGAATTATCACCAAAAGTGACATACTTTCGAGGGCCGTCATTTTCAGCAAGCTTACGGAACATGTCTTTATCTCCGGTCATATGATCCGTACATCCACTATCAAGGACCCATTCCTTTCCTCCAGCCATGTAGCCGCGAAGATTTGCCATAATACCAAAGTGTCTCATCGCATCATCGAGATCATAGTCACTATCATCATCATCATCCTCATCCTCATCCGAGTATTCATGTTCAACATCATCTTGTGATTGATCAATTCCTAGAGAGGGCAATTCATTAGATAAATGATCATTTCTATAGTTATCTTTATGAATTCTAATAGCTCTGGAAATGATATTGCTAATGATTCCAACATCTCCTTTGGCACTCGTAAGATTAGTAAGCTCAAATAAGCAGTCACCAAATTTGGGATCATTGGAACTCATCTTAATCAAAGCAATAGACTTATGGAGGATTTCATCTAGATCTTTCAAGGAGTAATTAGGAAAGAGTTCCTCAAGGAATTTCCATATGGTGTAGGCACACTTAAGAGTCGGCAAACATCCAATCAAGTTTCTAAGCAAGCCTCTAGTGATAAGTTTAACAGTTCTAAGATTGCGAATCATGTCAATATCTTCATCTAGGGTAGGGTGCAAAGGATCAACATGAGGTGCACAAGGGCTAGTAATGTACTTGTTCAAATGATATTCATTGAAAATCTCAACCATTTCATTTTTCCACTCATGAAAATACTCTCCATCAAGAATAGGCACTCTATGTCTAAGACTCCCCAAAGTAGACACATCCATCTTCCTCCAATGGTATTTAAACCAAGGCAATGGAGACCAATGCTCTGATACCAATTGAAAGGATCGAGAAGAGGTGTCTAGAGGGGGGGGGGGTGATTAGACACTAAGTGCCAAAAGTTGCAGTTTTTAATATTCTTAAGTTTAAGTGAAGTTTAAGCACAACTTTAACAAACACAATACATATCAAGCAAGGATGCAATGAGTATATGAGCAGCGGAAAGTAAAGCATGCAACTTGCAAGAATGTAAGAGAAGGGTTTGGAGTATTCAAACACAATTGGAGACACGGATGTTTTTGTCATGGTTCCGATAGGTGGTGCTATCGTACATCCACGTTGATGGAGACTTCAACCCACGGAGGGTAACGGTTGCGCGAGTCCACGGAGGGCTCCACCCACGAAGGGTCCACGAAGAAGCAACCTTGTCTATTCCATCACGGCCGTCGCCCACGAAGGACTTGCCTCACTAGCGGCAGATCTTCATGAAGTAGGCGATCTCCTTGCCATTACAAACTCCTTGGTTCAACTCCACAATCTTGTTGGAGGCTCCCAAGTGACACCTAGCCAATCTAGGAAACACCACTCTCCAAGAAGTAACAAATGGTGTGTTGATGATGAACTCCTTGCTCTTGTGCTTCAAATGATAGTCTCCCCAACACTCAACTCTCTCTCACAGGATTTGGATTTGGTGGAAAAAAGATTTGAGTGGAAAGCAACTTGGGGAAGGCTAGAGATCAAGATTCATATGGTTGGAATGAAATATCTTGACCTCAACACAAGTGTAGGTGGTTCTCTCTCAGAAAATGTGTATTGGAAGTGTAGGTATGTTCTGATGGCTCTCTCCACGAATGAAGAGTGGGTGGAGGGGTATATATAGCCTCCACACAAAATCTAACCGTTACACTCAATTTACCAATCTCGGTGAGACCGAAGGGAAAAACTCGGTCGGACCGATTTAGTAAACCTAGTGACCGTTAGGGTTTTCAGTGGGACCGACTAGTTCAACTCGGTGGAACTGATGTGGTAGGGTTAGGGTAAAACCAAAACTTGGTTTGACCGATTACTCAAACTCGGTGGGATCAATTTGGGTAATAAGCGAAACAGAGAGTTGGCCAAGCAAACTCGGTGGGACCGATTGCATATCTCGGTGGGACCGAAAATATTGCAACAGGTAACAGAGAGTTTGCAAGACCATCTCGGAGAGACCGAGATCCCATCGGTGAGACCGAACTGATTAGGGTTTCTGGCAGTGGCTATGTTAACTGAACTCAGTGGCTCCGGATAGAAAGAATCGGTGGGGCCGAGTTTGACTTTTGGTTTAGGTCATTTGTGGATGTGGGAAGGTAGTTGAGGGTTTTGGAGCATATCACTAAGCACTTTGAGCAAGCAAGCCATTAAGCAACACCTCATCCCCTCTTGATAGTATTGGCTTTTCCTATAGAAGACTCAATGTGATCTTGGATCACTAAAATAGAAAATGTAGAGTCTTGATCTTGAAGCTTGAGCCAATCTTTTGTTCTTAGCATCTTGAAGGGGCTCCACATCCTCTAGTCCATGCCACTCCATTGTTGAACTTATCTGAAACATACTAGGTAAAAGTGTTAGTCCAACAAAAGATATGTTGACATTAATTACCAAAACCACCCAGGGGGCACTTGTGCTTTCAACCTCATTCCCTATAAGTTTTCTATTCCTATGATATTCCTACCCCATGGACCAAAGGAGACCTTATTAATTTGTTCTTGTAACATTAATTTATTTTAAATTTTGCTACTCAAGTTGTACTAAATCAACAACAATTAACATGAATCGGATGAAGCAATTAGGTAATCGTAGGCTTAAAATATTGCCTACATTATTCAGTAGAAGCAAACATTATGCTACACAATAAGGGTTCTCTCTCATCCCGACTAACCGGATAAACTTGTTTGCCCCGTGAAAATCGCGCAGCTCATAACGCTCGGCTTGGAAAGTCATCACGAGACACACGCCTTTGAATATAATTTTTGAAAAATCAAATGAGGAAAAATACATGAGAATTGCACTATTCTGAAATTTCTATGAATATCCTCTATGAAATGTGGAAGAAAGAATTTGACATATTGCTTACCTAAAAAATAAAGAATTTGACCTGTAGTCGTATCCTTGAAGAAAATTATTTGAGTTATTTTTTGCGGTGATTGTTTTGTTGGGATTTTCTTTCAATTTTTTTTGAGAGTTGATGGGCGATTGCACACGAGTTGTTGACTGCATTGCGTGAGCGAGAGTGCTATGTGTTTTCATTATTAATATTTTTAACACAATAGCTAAATGTAAGTCGACTGACTTTCATTCTTGGGCCAGTCGATTTTGAGAAGGGCGAAGAAGTTCGCCAGAGAGAGGCCGGAGAGAAGGAAGGAGCTTGCTGGAGGGCTACCACATCATCTATCGTTGATGGGGGATGGGGGCGGCAGCACGACGGTGGTGCAAGTTCACCGAGGAAAAACCGGTCATCGTTGGGGCTAGAGGGATGGCGGCGGGAGGAGGTTCTGGGGAGGGCGGGGCGGTAAGGCTGGGCGGGAGCGTGATCGACCGCGGGTGGTTCGGCCGCCGGTCCGTGCGGGCTGGGGAAGAAGAAGAGCTGGAGGAAGAAGAATGGCCAGGCACCGTTGGATCTTTATCGGATGTTTCAAAAATGATAATTTAAAAGTTAGGCGACTTGTCTAATTTTGACGGAGCGGAGCAGTCCCAAACATGCTGTTGTTGGTGCTGTGTGCTCGCTCATTTTCAGTGTCCACCACACGTCTCCCTCCCTTCGCGCGTAGGCCTCCTTTGGTTTCATCTTCCTCGCTGCTCTTTTCCGATTCAAAACTCCAACCCCCTCTCCCCTCTCCCCAACCCCCCAAACCCTACCATGTCCTCCTCTACCGACGCCATGGCGTCGCCTTGCTCCCATGACCAATTCGACGGTAAGCGCCTCTCCCCACAGCCCATCCCTAACCCTAGCCCCAGCCCAGATCCTATCTCCGCCGCCTCCCGCCGCAGAACCAGACCATGAGACGGTGCTGAACTACGTTTTCCAGGCGACCTCCGACGACGAGCTCTCCATCTTCAAGGGTACGCTGCCCCCGTCCCAGATTCCGGCCCTGATCCAGTTTTGGTGCTCGAATGCTAACATTTTGGGGGGCCCAATCCGTTGCAGAGCTGGTCACGATAATACTGGACAATGGCAGGGGCCGCCCCAAGGAAGCGATTGAGGAATTGAGGGTGGAAGATGTCGGGCAGCTTGAAGGTTTCAGTGCGCTGCACATTGCGGCCAGTAAAGGGAGTCTGGGGGTGTGCAGGTACCTCGTCGAGGAGCTGCTGGTAGATGTGGATCTGGTCGATAAGGAAGGTCCATCTATCTTCAGAACCCTAATCTATTGGTTTAGGACCCTGCGCACACATTCAGTCTAGGTTTTGTCAAATTGTATGAAGTGCTATTTTACATGCTGGAATTATTGTTCACAAGGGTTGCTTGATCTGTAAGTCTCATGATACCTGACTGTTTTTTGCATTCAGTTTACTAATTCAATTTTTGTTAAAAAAAACTTAGTAAGCTCAATTGTCTATTTGTCTTGTGTGACGTAGGCAATGGTGCTTGATGCTGATGATGCAGTCTTGTTCTCAGACAGGAGCCTTTGTTGGCTTCAACTGGGTGATGGAAAAAAGGCTTTGCTAGATGCTAATAGATGCAGAAAAATGCGGCCTCACTGGCCAAAAGCTTGTCACCGGCAGGGTGAAGCTCGGATGCTACTGAAGGTTACATAGAGGATATGGCTGCCTTTTCCTCCTGGTGCCGCAAATAGTTTATGATCATTCACCTGGTCTTTTATCATCAGGACTATGAGGGCGCAAGTGAACGGTTCTTGGATGGACTCAAGTTGGACCCAGTGGACACTGATATCGAGGCTGCATTACGGTAAACCCATCTGCCTCTTTGGTTACACTAATGCCTTTGACGATGACCTTGCATTGGCGGCTGGCTTGCCGTGTTTCAGCACATCTCAAGCACAGTATTAGCTATATGTTGAACACTTTTTTTTGCGAGAATATATGTTGAACACTTGCCTATGCTGCAAGTACATGCATGTGCCCTTGTCATGAGACTGTCGAGAACTTGTGAAGACATTGGCTATAGCTCCGTTCTGTTTTGTGTTTGTTAGGATTTCGGAACGCCACTTTGTACTGTTATCAATGCCAATGCCATCTTGCCATACACCAACCTAACTCTGACGTATAGTAACTCCGTGATCTGCCCTTCAGTAGTATTTTACTGAAAGTATTTAGAAAGAGGCGTGCATGTCATATTCATTATCAATTTATACTGTCTTGCAACGGCACCTAAATTACAAGCGCCAGACATAACAATGCAAACATCTGATACTTCTCCTTGGACTATTCAGGGAAGCTATGAAGTCCTTGAAGACGTCTAGGTCTCGGAGCATGAGAGCCAATTGACTATTTGGGTGTTGCAGGGAAGTCAGTTGAAGACTTGAAATGGGTCAGCAGGAGTTTCTACGTTTGCGCAAAGACCGTTTTCCGTTCGAAAGTAAAAACGACATGTCTGACGGACCGTGGTATGACTGTTGATGCATGCAGTAGCAGTACCCGGTGGAGACTCTCCAGTTGCCATCTATCGTGTATCAGGCTCTTATGTCAGGTTTTTGGGTCTTCGACGAAGCTCACTCGTCTGCGGCGTCAACCGAATGATCGCAGCCTCCGCATTGGTCTTGTTGCGGTGTTGCTGAATTCCCTCACTGCTAGTGTTTTTACTACTCACGTTGGTACAATGCAGTCACGACAGAGAAGAGGGGGATGTTTTGTTGGTTTTGTTCGCCCTGTGGGTGCAGAAGAAGATGAGAGCTAGCAGGAGCTTGCTGGCTACGGTTTGGCGGCTGCTATCTGTTGTTTTTCTGAACTCGGTTGGTTGCTGTGTGAGGTGGTTCGGACAATGTAATGATGATTTCAGAAATCAGGGAGTAAATGGCAAAAAACTACTGCTTTTTTTAACCCTCGGTGAGAACTACCACAATTGGAAGGCCTAACAAAACGGTAGCAGTTTTACGCTAATTCATCGTAAATTAGTACCACTTCCAGTTAAGTACTGAGGACCGTGGATTCCTCCCTCTAGCTTTTCTTCTACAGATTCGGTGCCGAGTGCTGCTACCTCGGCCGCTAGCAATTCGCTGTCTCCAGTGAGCCCCCAGCCATGATTTCTTCTCCCCTTGCCTCCCGAGGACCCTTTGAAGCTGACTCCTCTTTCAATTCCAGCTCTCAGTGCCCTTGATTGCCTCCGTTTTCGAGCTCGTTGGCCACCGCTTGGCTTTGACACAGGAGATGGAGAAGGGATTTGAAAAAAAGATTGTTTGCTTTTTTATAGCGACTGACATGTGGACCCCTTCTGTCATAACAACGAACTTAATGGGGTTGACTTTTGTGCCACATCAACTCTGATGGGTGGGCCAATGTTGTCATAATTGTGTTTAGTTTGAACCCAACCGGCCACCGACTGAAAAGTCTTTATTAGTGCTGTCATATTTGCGATGAAATTTTTTATTTTTTTTGTGGGGGATATTTGCGATGAATTAGCACAAAACTGGTGGCGTTTTGTTAGGTCTTCCGGCTGTGGTAGTTCTCCCCCAAGGGTTGCCACACAAAAGTGATGTTTTTTGCTATTTACGCGAAATATGAGGAACCCTTTTTTTCACAAAAAAAGAAAGAAAATTTCTCACGCTAGGGCCGCCTTGACGTGACTGGTTTCTCATGCTAGGGCCGCATTGACGCCTCTTCCCAATCTTGATAGGTGGCCGTTTTTCACTCCAATCCCGCGAGCGGGTATGAACGCTCGTCCCGGGATTGGGGAGGGGGGGTGGGGGGGTGGGGGTGGGGGTGGGGGTGATCTTGCGATAGTCAGAGAACTTGTGACCCCGTGTCCGAGTGTGCGCCGTTGGTACGAAGGTAGTAGCAAAGTATTGAGTGGAATGGCTGGTTCACACTTTAGGATTTGAGCATGCCTTTGTTGTTAATAGTTTGGTTTGTGTCTTCTGGATAGAACATGTAGTGTTCTTTATTATAAACTTTTCAAAGTATCATACTGACATCAAAAGTGTCTAAGACTGTAGGTGATTAATAGTGCACTATAGATCTTATAGTGTGGACAGACAGAGTCAACCGAAGAGTGCCTAGGGAGGCTAAGTTTCATGTTTTGACCCTTTTGCCCTAGTTTAGCCGGATCTAGCCCCTATTTGAAACAATTTCGGGATCTGACCCTTTTACCTACCGCCAAGGAACATGACGGTAGGGTTGAGCAGGCTACCGCCAAGGTGTGTGGCGGTAGCACACTTATCCACGTCAGCCCCGAGTAAACGGAACCGTCTCCTGCCGTCAACCCTACCGCCAGCCCCCGCGGCGGTAGGCTATGCAAACCTACTGCCGAAGACCCCGGCGGTAGCCCCCAACAGTTATAAACCCCAACGGGGGCCGGGGCATGAGGCACACCCACGAACCCCGGCCGCATCTTCTCCCCTCGGCCCCGCCGCGCCGCCCAGAACAGAGAGGAACTCCTCTCTCCCCCTCCACTCCCCCTCCAATCTTCTTTGTTTGGCCACCATTTTTACGGATCGAGATGGCTCCGAAACAAGAAAAGTAAGCTCTCTCAATCCCTCCAATTAGTTTTACTCAAAACGCTTTCGATTCGATGCATTATTTGGTGCAAATAAACCCTATTTTTCTTACTTTTGGTTGATTCTAGGATTGCTTAGCTTGATTCTAGATGATGTATAGGGTTGAATATGAACTCTAATAACTAGTTGTAGAGATTATATGTACTTCCTATATGAACCCTAGTTCTTCACCAAGTTAGTTGTAGATTCATTTTTTTGAAAGAATGGTCATATGATTGATGTTGGAGGGATTGTAAGTAGTTGGCTACATATGATGAATGTTGTTGAATGAATGAATCATATACATATGTTTGAATATGATGGATTTCGGTGAATTATGCATATGCAATTTTTTATAAGTGTTGAATAAACAAGTGCATGAGTGATGGTTGAACGTTGTTGAGTGAATGATGTTGGTTGAATATGATTCATTTGCATTGATCATTTATATTGGTTGAATATGATAATTGATGAATGTTGGTTGAATATGTGATAATTGATGAAAATGATATGATTCATGTCGGTTGAATATGATTCATTTGCATTGATCATTTATATTGGTTGAATATGATAATTGATGAATGTTGGTTGATTATGTGATAATTGATGAAAATGATATGATTCATGTCGGTTGAATATGATTCATTTATATTTGGACTCGATATGTTTCATGTTTGTTCAAAATGATACTAGTTGGTTGAAAATGACATCATTTCCAATTGTTTTAGGCGGCCCCCTTGTGCCAGAAATCGGTGTGAAGTACACGATGCTTGATCATGCTTTCGACAACGATTACCGCGCTCGTTTTATGGAGAACGGAGTGGTAATGTCTATCATCAAGTTGTTGTATTGTTTATTATGAGAAAAGAAGTTACTAACAATTCCATTTACATTTTGATACATGCTCCTCCAATTGGGGATGATGGGCCACACGAAGGCCGTCTAGATGCAGTACGATGAACGCTACACTCCGTACTTCAGGAGAGCACGGCTGTTGGGTTTCGTTCTTCAGTTCAAAAGATAGTTGTCGACACTCGTCCACTCGGCTCTCACGGCATTGATCGACCGGTGGCGCCCCGAGACGCGCCGTTTCCATCCCACCAGTGGTGAGATGACGGTGACTTTGAGGATTCGGCATGATCACGGCCCTACCCATCCAGGGCCATGCTCTCACTGGGCGAGTGGAGAGGCCCAACTGGCGGGAGAGGGTTATCGCCCTCATCGGCGACTGCCCTCCAATGAAGGGGAACAGAACATATGGTGTGCGACTCAAGTGGCCCTTGGAGAACCGGTCCGTATGCCAGCAAGGTGTCGATGAATGGATCGTGGAGCAGTACGCGAGGGCCTATTTGTGGTACCTTCTGACAAAGGTCGTCTTTCCAGATTGCTCGAGGGATAACACCCTATGGATGTATCTCGGCTTCTTGGAAGACTAGGATGCGGGGTACGGCTGGGGGTCCGCCGGCCTCGCTTACTTATACCACTCGGTACGATAAAAATCTCAATACTCGTTTTCGACCTATGTATGCTATTTTAGATTGTGTTATCTCATCATCATCATTTCATGTTTGTAGCTGGATGACGGAACGCAGAGGACCGAAGATACCGCGTGTGTGGATTTTTCTGGGCCCTCTCAATTTGGATGTGGGAGCGGTTGCCGGTCGGCCGTCCTAAGAGAGTCCGCCCGCGTGCATGGACGGATTATGACGAAGAAGGCGATAGCGCTCGATACCCGACCGCCACGTACGCCTGGGACAAGGTGAAGGTCTACACGGACAAGGCCAGTATGGTGTACAAGATCTTCACCAACGAGCTGGACAACCTGGCAGATTTCTAGGTATACCAAGTGGCTTATCAGTCGTTTCATATCAACTCTCATGGTTCTTAACAATTCTTCTATAGGTGAATTGGTTTCCGTACCACGACAGAGAATGGGGGTTCGAGCTGAACTCGATGTGCGAGGATGATCGGCTTGCCTGGCCGTGCATTGTGCCATTGATATGTGTGTACGCCGTCAAGTGGCACCTACCACAACATGTGGCCACACAGTTTGGTATCTTCCAACATACCCCACTGGGTAAACCCACCGACACCAGCGGCTTAGACTTTCACTGGTGAGGACATTGTTCTCTACTTGCTATGTTTTTGTTAGTGTTTGACGTTGTCATGACGTTCACTGCTTTCTATGCCTTGCAGGAAGAGTAGGCAACATTGTCAGTTGATCGCAAACTAGGGGCACGAGCATGAGGATCACGTGAAAAGTGGGATGAGAGGAGGTATCGCAAAGATCGCGAAAGGAGAGCGGTTGAATAGGGTGATACGTCTCCAACGTATCTATAATTTTTGATTATCCATGCTATATTATATTCTGTTTTGGACATTATTGGGCTTTATTATAGACTTTTATATTATTTTTGGGACTAACCAATTAACCGGAGGCCTAGCCCAGAATTGTTTTTTTGCCTATTTCAGAGTTTCACAGAAAAAGAATATCAAACGAAGTCCAAACGGAATGAAACCTTCGGGAACGTGATTTTCGGAACAAACGTGATCCAGAGGACTTGGATCCTACGTCAAGACATCAACTAGGAGGCCACGAGATAGGGGGCGCGCCTACCCCCTGGGCGCGCCCTCCACCCTCGTGGGCCCCCTATTGCTCCACCGACGTACTCCTTCCTCCTATATATACCTACGTACCCCAAACTACCAGATACGGAGCCAAAACCCTAATTCCACCGCCGTAGCTTTCTGTATCCACGAGATCCCATCTTGGTGCCTTTTCCGGAGCTCCGTCGAAGGGGGCATCGATGTAGCGACCCGACCTCAGACGGTCAAGCCTCTGTGTATCTGTGCCATCCCTGGATCGGTATGCTGGCACACACAATACATCAATGTATATATATCAAAGTGCAATCACATGTATAAATAACGTAAAACTGATATATACCTCATAAGTCTCAGGGAAACAAACAATCGGGTGTGGAGTCCCATCAACGCCATCGGCAAGTTGAATGTAGACCGTAACCCTGTATCGTAACTCTTACTCGTCGAAGAAATATCTGCAACATGATACGTTGCAGCCGTGTAGGTCAGTACATTGAATGTACCGGCAAGATCAAAATAAGAGAAAACAAATGATAAACTATACTATATGCAATATGGCTTTGTGGCTCTGTATCTGAGTTTTGTTTGCATAAAAGCTGGTTTTATTTTCCGTACATCAAAGGAATTAACCGGAGTCTGTACTACGGAGTTTTATATCATGACATGGTTCCGCCAACCGATGTATCATAGCCCAAATCATCATAAGTTGCCCACAATTAAGTTATCAGTCCGGTGTTGAGAGTTCCGAGATAGATCCAAGTCCAGAGGCTCAAATTGTCCGTAACCGGGGACACGGCTAATCGATTAGGTTTTAACCCTCTGCAGAGGTTTGTACACTTTACCCGCAAGATTTGATCCTTCTTTTTACGTTCTCGCACTTTAGGGTGTTTGAGAACAAGACGACCGAAACATGGTTTTCCAAAGAGTTCCCTGACCACTGTCCGGTGCTCATCCAATCCTACCGTAGTTCTACATCTACTAGCACCGTCCCAGCCAGAGTCACCACTAGGGTCAACCAAGCCAGAGCCCATAGTGACTTGCGGTTGCACAGGTAAGCTTTCGGGCATGAAGTATTCTTCCGTCTCTTTGAGTCTAGGTGAAGCTTTCTGCAAGATGTCATGGCGCTTCTCCATGCATCCCGGCCATCCACTGGTTTCTCCAGGGTGCCCATCAACCGTCCTTCACCCAGTAGTGTGTATTGAATTCTTGTCTCGAGTCTAGAAATCTTGAGGTCATGAAGATGCAGTCCTTGCCGATGCCATCATGAAGTTGTCGTCATTGACGTAGATTCCTCCATTCTCACACCACTCTTGAGCACTCATACCAACCCCGTCTACTATAGCGTAGCATTAAAATAAATAATGTCCCGGGCTTGGTAATAGGGAGATGGGTTCCTACCTCATGCATTCTACTCAACTACAAGATCCAATAACACTACTGGAGGGACTATGTAGGGTGATACTAAATGCAATAAAACATAGGTATGAATAACATGGTCAAAGTGAACTTGCCTGGTAAGTTGATGGAGAATAATAACGCTCTCAGAAACTTGATAAGACTATACGCAACTCTCCGATGAAATCTATAATAATAAACATGGCATTCACATATGAAGGAAATATGCCCTAGAGGCAATAATAAAGTTATTATTTATTTCCTTATATCATGATAAATGTTTATTATTCATGCTAGAATTGTATTAACGGGAAACATAATACTTGTGTGAATACATAGACAAACTAAACATCACTAGTATGCCTCTACTTGACTAGCTCGTTAATTGAAGATGGTTATGTTTCCTAACCATAGACATGTGTTGTCATTTGATTAAACGGGATCACATCATTAGGAGAATGATGTGATTGACATGACCCATTCCATTAGCTTAGCACCCGATCGTTTAGTATGTTGCTATTGCTTTCTTCATGACTTATACATGTTCCTGTGACTATGAGATTATGCAACTCCCGTTTGCCGGAGGAACACTTTGTGTGCTACCAAACATCACAACGTAACTGGGTGATTATAAAGGTGCTCTACAGGTGTCTCCAAAGGTACATGTTGGGTTGGCGTATTTCGAGATTAGGATTTGTCACTCCGATTGTCGGAGAGGTATCTCTGGGCCCTCTCGGTAATGCACATCACTTAAGCCTTGCAAGCAATGCAACTAATGAGTTAGTTGCGAGATGATGTATTACGAAACGAGTAAAGAGACTTGTCGATAACGAGATTGAACTAGGTATTGAGATACCGACGATCGTATCTCGGGCAAGTAACATACCGATGACAAAGGGAACAACGTATGTTCTTATGTGATCTGACCGATAAAGATCTTCGTAGAATATGTAGGAGCCAATATGAGCATCCAGGTTCCGCTATTGGTTATTGACCGGAGACGTGTCTCGGTCATGTCTACATTGTTCTCGAACCCGTAGGGTCCGCATGCTTAACGTTACGATGACAGTTTCATTATGAGTTTATATATTTTGATGTACCGAAGGTTGTTCGGAGTCCCGGATATGATCACGGACATGACGAGGAGTCTCGAAATGGTCGAGACATAAAGGTCGATATATTGGACGGCTATATTCGGACACCGAAAGTGTTTCGGGTGATTTCGGAGAAAACCGGAGTGCCGGAAGGGTTACCGGAACCCCCCGGGAAAGTATTGGGCCTTAGTGGGCCTTAGGGGAGAGAGAGGGAAGCAGCCCAGGAGGTGGCGCGCCCCCTCCCATGAGGAGTCCGAATTGGACTAGGGGAGGGGGCGCGACCCCTCTTTCCCTCTCCCTCTGCCTCTCTTTCCTTCCCCCTTCTCTCTTCCTAGTTGGACTAGGAAAGGGGAGTCCTACTCCTACTAGGAGGAGGATTCCCCCCCTTCTTGGCGTGCCCCAAGGGCCGGCCGGCCTCCCCCCTTGCTCCTTTATATACGGGGCAGGGGGCACCTCTAGACACACAAGTTGATCTTCGTGATCGTTCTCTTAGCTGTGTGCGGTGCCCCCCTCCACCATAATCCTTGATAATATTATAGCGGTGCTTAGGCGAAGCCCTGCGACGGTAGAACATCAAGATCGTCACCACGCCATCGTGCTGACGGAACTCTTCCCCGACACTTTGCTGGATCGGAGTCCGGGGATCGTCATCGAGCTGAACGTGTGCTAGAACTCGGAGGTGCCGTAGTTTCGGTGCTTGATCGGTCGGGCCGTGAAGACGTACGACTACATCAACCGCGTTGTGCTAACGCTTCCGCTTCCGGTCTACGAGGGTACGTAGACAACACTCTCCCTTCTCGTTGCTATGCATCACATGATCTTGCGTGTGCGTAGGAAAATTTTGAAATTACTACGTTCCCCAACAGTGGCATCCGAGCCTAGTAAGGGAGTCCTGGATTAGGGGGTGTTCGGGTAACCGGACTATACCTTCAGCCGGACTCCTGGACTATGAAGATACAAGATTGAAGACTTCGTCCCGTGTCCGGATGGGACTTTCCTTGGCGTGGAAGGCAAGCTTGGCGATGCGGATATTCAAGATCTCCTACCATTGTAACCGACTCTATGTAACCCTAACCCTATCCGGTGTCTATATAAACCGGAGGGTTGTAGTCCGTAGGACATAAACTCCATATACAACAATCATACCATAGGCTAGCTTCTAGGGTTTAGCCTCCTTGATCTCGTGGTAGATCTACTCTTGTACTACCCATATCATCAATATTAATCAAGCAGGACGTAGGGTTTACCTCCATCAAGAGGGCCCGAACCTGGGTAAAACATCGTGTTCCCTGCCTCCTGTTACCATCCGGCCTAGATGCACAGTTCGGGACCCACTACACGAGATCCGCCGGTTTTGACACCGACATTGGTGCTTTCATTGAGAGTTCCTCTGTGTCGTCGCCTTTAGGCCCGATGGCTCCTTTGATCATCAACAACGATGCGGTCCAGGGTGAGACTTTTCTCCCCGGACAGATCTTCGTCTTCGGCGGCTTCGCTCTGCGGGCCAATTAGCTCGGCCACCTGGAGCAGATCGAAAGCTACGTCCCTGGCCATCAAGTCAGGTTTGGAAGCTTAAACTACACGGCTGACATCCGCGGAGACTTTATATTCGACGGGTTCGAGCCACGGCCAAGCGCGCCGCACTATCTCGAGGGGCATGATCTAGCTCTGCCCCCGGACAGTGTCCTGGAGGCCGCACACGCATCGGTTCTGACCCCTAACTCGGAGCCTATTGCGCCAATCGAGGATGAGCGGTTGGACGTCACCTCAGGGGCTGCGATCCCAAAAGCGATTGAGCCGAACGCTAGCCCCGCACTCTGCACGACCCGTGACTCCGAGGATCTGGACTCCTCCCCGGACTCCGAACCCCCCGCGCCCCTGCCAATCAAATCCGATTGGGCGCCGATAATGGAGTTCACCACCGCAGACATCTTTCAGCATTCGCCTTTTGGCGACATCCTGAATTCTCTTAAGTCTCTCTCTTTATCAGGAGAGCCCTGGCCAGACTACGGTCAGCGAGGGTGGGATACGGACGATGAGGAAATTCAAAGCCCACCCACCACCCACTTTGTAGCCATTGTCGACGATCTAACCGACATGCTTGACTTCGGCTCCGAAGACATCGACGGCATGGACGACGATGTAGGAGACGAACAGGAACCAGCACCTGTAGGGCACTGGAAGGCCACCTCGTCATATGACATATATATGGTGGATACTCCAAAAGATGGAGATGGCGATGGAACAGTGGGGGATGACGCCCCCAAGAAACAGCCAAAGTGCCAGCGTCAGCGGCGCCGCTCTAAATCCCGCCAAAGCAAAAACGGTGATTCTGGCACGGGAGATAATACTACCCCGGATAGCGCCGAAGAACACCCACCTCAGCAAGATTCAGCACAGGAAGATGGAGAAGCCAGCCCTCATGAGAGAGCGGCAGACCAAGAGGTCGAGGATGATAACTATACGCCTCCCTCCGAAGACGAGGCAAGCCCCGATGACGACGAATTCGTCATACCATCAGACCCCGCCGAACAAGAGCGTTTTAAACGCAGGCTTTTAGCCATGGCAAGCAGCCTCAAGAAAAAGCAGCAACAACTTAGAGCTGCCCAAGATTTGCTAGCTGACAGATGGACTAAAGTCCTTGCGGCCGAAGAGTATGAACTCGAACGCCCCTCCAAGAGTTAGCCAAAGCGTAGGCCGCTACCCCGATCAGAGGAGGAAGCACCTACATCACCAGCGCATGACATGGCAGACCGGCCACCTCGCGGCCGCGACAGAGAGGCCTCTCGGCCCTCCACCCAAGCCATGCCTCGACGCCGCTCAACTAAAGCACGGGAAAATACGCCAGAACTGCGAGACATACTGGAGGATAAGGCAAGACAAACAAGATCGATCTACGGATCACGCAGGTGCCCTACGGCATGTGACAATGATCTTCACTCCGGATACAACAAATCCGGTCGGGCCGAACACAATAGACATAGCTCTTCCGAGCTGCGTCATGATATAGCCCAGTACAGAGGCGCCGCACACCCGCTATGCTTCACGAATGAAGTAATGGATCATAAAATCCCAGAGGGTTTCAAACCCGTAAACATCGAATCATACGATGGCACAACAGATCCGGCGGTATGGATCGAGGATTATCTCCTTCACATCCACATGGCACGCGGCAATGATCTACACGCCATCAAATACCTCCCACTCAAACTTAAAGGACCGGCCCGACATTGGCTTAACAGCTTGCTAGCAGACTCAATCGGTTCTTGGGAGGACCTGGAAGCCGCATTCCTCGACAACTTCCAGGGCACTTACGCGCGACCACCGGATGCCGATGACTTAAGCCACATAATTCAGCAGCCAGAGGAATCGGCCAGACAATTCTGGACACGGTTCCTAACAGAGAAAAACCAGATAGTCGACTGTCCGGACGCAGAGGCCCTAGCAGCCTTCAAGCATAAAATCCGCGACGAATGGCTTGCCCGACACCTGGGACAGGAAAAGCCAAAATTTATGGCAGCCCTCACGACACTCATGACCCGCTTTTGCGTGGGAGAAGACAGCTGGCTAGCTCGCAGTAACAACTTATCAAAGAACCCTGGTAATTAGGATACCAAGGACAAAAGTGGCAGGACACGTCGGAATAAGCAAAAACGCCGCATTAGCAGCGACAGCAATGAAGACACGACAGTCAATGCCGGATTCAAAGGCTATAAATCCGGTCAGCGGAAAAAGCCATTCAAAAAGAATACTCAGGGCCCGTCCAGTTTGGACCGAATACTCGATCACTTATGCCAGATACATGGCACCCCCGAAAGGCTAGCCAATCACACTAACAGGGATTGTTGGGTGTTCAAGCAGGCAGACAAGTTAAGGGCCGAAAACAGAGACAAGGGGCTGCACAACGACGACGAGGAGCCCAAGCCGCCGAACAACAATGGACAGAAGGGCTTTTCCCCACAAGTGCGGACGGTGAACATGATATACGCAACCCACATTCCCAAGCGGGAGCGGAAGCGTGCGCTACGGGACGTATACGCGATGGAGCCAGTTGCCCCAAAGTTCAACCCATGGTCCTCCTGCCCGATCACTTTTGATCGAAGGGACCATCCCACTAGCATCCGTCATGGCGGCTTCGCCGCATTGGTTCTCGACCCAATTATCGATGGATTTCATCTCACAAGAGTCCTCATGGACGGCGGCAGTAGCCTGAACCTGCTTTATCAGGATACAGTGCGGAAAATGGGCATAGATCCCTCAAGGATTAAGCCCACAAGAATGACCTTTAAAGGCGTTATACCAGGTGTAGAAGCCAACTATACAGGCTCAGTAACACTTGACGTGGTCTTCGGATCCCCGGACAATTTCCGAAGCGAAGAGTTAATCTTCGATATAGTCCCGTTTCGCAGTGGCTATCACGCCCTGCTCGGACGAACCACATTCGCAAAGTTGAATGCGGTGCCGCACTACGCATATCTCAAGCTCAAGATGCTAGGACCTCAAGGAGTAATCACGGTCAATGGAAACACCGAACGCTCCCTCCGTACGGAGGAGCACACGGCGGCTCTCGCAGCGGAGGTACAAAGTAGCCTTCTCAGGCAATTCTCCAGTCCGGCCATTAAAAAGCCAGACAATGCCAAGCGCGCCCGGAGTAACCCACAGCAGGACTGCCTGGCACACTCTGAGCAAGCGTAGCAATGCGGCCCCAACCCCAGCTCTCGCGACATAGAAAAACCAGTACCTCGCGTACGTAACTACGCCCTTGAAATACCATGGGCACAGGGGAAGGGGCACAATAACGGCACGCCCAAAAAATGGCTTAAAACGTACTAGGGGCTGCCGGATTCTTTTTTTTTTTAATTTTTTCTTACTTTCAGGACTCCATACTTCGGACGACCTGTTCGGCAATTCGACTGCCGCACAAACGATGCAAGCTCCAGGGAGGCAGACAAGCCATGCCGCATTATGGAACTCCCAGGTGGTCTCTGTTACGAGCGGTATACCTATTTTAAATACAATTCCGCAGCCTGCCCCTGGTCAGGACATACTAAATAGTCCAATATCTTTTGCTTACCGCACTATTTGTATCGTTCGGCTTTGATAAATAGCCTCTCTATAAACAATGCTTAGCTTCTTGTCTATTTTTTGCATTATCTTCTTTTCACATTTATGTTTATTAAATGACATGATTGCACCCGTACACCATGGTACGGCAAACACGCCAGGGGCTTCAGTACCCCTCATAATGGTGTGAGAAGTCCGTACACTTTCACAAGTGCGGAACCCCGAACTTATAGCACTATATGCATCGGCTCCGAATCATGATTTGGGTCAATAGTTGGGTTTGGCCGGCTCCTATGTTTTGGTGCCTTACGTTCCGCTCTATCGGCTAAGGTAGCACTAGGAGAACCACTGCGATTGTGCCCCGGTTCAGCTGGGTTAAGCACCTCAGTGGAGAAAGCTAAAACTGACTGTCATGATGTGGCGAGAGACCGGTTGCTGTTCGAGAGGTTTTTCGAGTCCCTAAAGGCTTATGCCGCTTCGAGCGAGGAGCTGGCTTTGTCCGGCCAAGGCGTGGATAGCGCCCCGAACTCGGTCTTCCGAACTAGGGGCTTCGCCGAAATTTAAAATTATAGAGTTCTATGGCTAAGTGAGAGTGTTCAAGCATTATAGTCTGATTGCCTGGTTCGTTGTGCTGAGCGCCTCCCTCAAAGGACCCAACTATGGGAAAAAGAGCGCTCAGGTTTATCCCGAACACCCCAGCACTAGTGGCATGGGGGCAGAAGCCGACGACTGGCCATCTCTCAATTTTTGATAAACGGCCGCATAGAAAGTAATATTTTAAATTCAATAAGCATTGCTTAGCGCATATGAACAAGTTTTCAGCGCACAGGATAAACACGAGTTCATTCATTCAAAAATCACATCCTTGGTACATTCATCCGCCACAAGGCGGGCACCTGCAAGAACATCCTTGTAGTAGTTCTCGGGCTTGCAATGCTCCTTCCCCGGCGGCGGCCCGTCCTTCACAAGCTTCTCACCGTCCAGCTTACCCCAGTGCACCTTTGCACGGGCAAGGGCCCGACGGGCACCTTCGATGCAGACGGAGCGCTTGATGACCTCGAGCCTCGGACAGGACTCCACCAGCCGCCGCACCAGCCCGAAATAGCTCCCAGGCAGGGCCTCTCCGGGCCACAGCCGAACTATGAAGCCCTTCATGGCCTGCTCGGCCGCCTTGTGGAGCTCGACCAGCTGTTTCAGCTGGTTGCTCAAGGGCACAGGGTGTCCGGCCTCAGAATACCGAGACCAGAACACCTTCTCCGTTGAGCTACCCTCTTCAGCTTGGTAGAATGCGGCAGCGTCGGATACGCTGCGGGGAAGATCTGCGAATGCCCTTGGAGAGCTCCGGATTCGGGTAAGTAACAGGTAGTTCACTTTTATATTTCTGCTTTGCATAAAGAATGCCTTACCCGCTGCTATCTTCCTCATCTCCTCCAACTCTTGGAGGGCCTTTAGGGCTTCGGCCTTGGCAGACTTGGTAGCCTCTAGGGCCGTTGCAAGCTCGGATGCTTGCGCCTTCGACTCCAGCTCCAAACTCTCATGTTTTTTCATGAGAGCCTGAAGCTCTTGCTGCACCTCGCCGACCTAAGCCCAAAGTCTGTCTCGCTCGGTGCGCTCCGCGGCCATTTTCTTTTCGGCCTCAGACAGCGCCTGCTTAAGGGTCGCCACCTCAGTCGTGGCCCCTACAATAAGCAGTACAATCCCGTTACTCTTTTTTGCAATCAAGCCTTTTTATAGGAACTTTTTCTGTAAGGTATTTCTTACCTTCTTCCTCCTTGAGCCACCGCTTGGCAAGGCCGAGCTCTTGCTCGGTCCGCTCGAGGTCCTGCTTCAGGACACCCACCTCCGCAGTCAGTGCGGCGGTGGATAGCAGCGAAGCCTGCATACGCATATTGACTCTTTTTTTAGACTCCTGCGAAATATAATAGATCCTCTATTCGGCTTTTCTTTCCGAACGCCAAACAGAGCATCAGGGGCTACTGTCTATGCGGTAATATTTTTACTTACCTCGAAGCCTGTTAGAAGGCTAGCGCAAGCTTCAGTCAGTCCGCTCTTGGCGGACTGAACCTTCTGGATCACCGTACTCATAATAGTACGGTGCCCCTCGTCGATGGAGGCGTCGTCAAGCACCTCCAGCAGATTGTCCGGCACCTCCGGTTGGACGGAGGCCGCCGGCTCAGAAGGCTTGCTCCTCTTGGAAGGAGTTCGCCTACCGCGGTCCGCCACTGATTCCGGCGCGGTGTCCGGCACAAAGCCGGACTTAGAGCCCTGGGGAGCCTTATCCCCTTCACTCATGGAGTCCGGGAGGTTGCCTTGCGGCTCCTCCGGGACCACCTCCTCCTGCCCCGGAGCTTGTCGCGACGCCACTTCGGCGTCGTCTGCAGTGCGGGGGAGACAGTGGGCGGAACTGAGTTCACGTCCGATGAGTCTAGGGAGCCGCCCGACGATTCGTCGAATTCGGCTCGGGGTGGACTGCATAATTACATTCGACATTAGGGAAAGTTGTGCAACAAAGGAACATCATGAGTTACTCTGATATCCGAACTTATGATTTCGCCGGACGCTTGGCCTTGTTTGGCCACTCCTCTTTGCCCTCTTCGGCGTTGGGGGCGTAGTCCGGCGGAGGGGTCTTCCTTTTCCTAGACCCCTCGGCCTCCCCCATTGGGGCGGCCTTCCTCTTCTCTCCTCCCTCCGCTGGGGGGGGGGAGAGTTTTCTTCTTCCTCCTCGTTTTCGCGGGAGGAGGGCATCTCGGACTCGTCAGATGACGAGTCCGACACCACCATGTTGCGGGCACAATTTCGAGTCCCCGTGGTCTTCTTCTTCTTGGCCTTCTTCTCCGACACCACATAAGGCGCCGGAACCAGCAGCTTCACTAGTAGAGCTGGGGCTGGGTCTTCGGGCAGCGGAGCCGGACAGTTAATCGGTCCGGATATCGCCCGCCAAGCCTGTCAAAGGTAAGGGAGTTTAGATCCCGCATAGAGTCAAACTATGAAAAAAGCTTAACATCCTGTAAAAGGTGTAGATGGCTTACCTCGCTAGCGTGACGCTGCGAGCTGTATCTGCGGTCCTCGGAAGCGGATGCGGGAGCCTCGGCGCCCTTGAATAGCATCTTCCAGGCGTCTTCGTACGTCATGTCGAAGAGCCTGCTGAGGGTTTGATGCTGCGCCGGGTCGAACTCCCACAGATTAAAATCCCGTTGTTGGCACGGGAGGATCCGGCGGACGAGCATAAGCTGGATTACATTAACAAGCCGGACTGGCTTGTTCACCAGGGACTGGATGCATGTTTGCAATCTGGTCACCTCTTTTTCGTCACCCCACGACAGGCCCGTCTCTTTCCAGGACATAAGCCGCGTGGGGGGTCCGGATCGGAACTCGGGGGCTGCGGTCCATTTTGGATCGCGCGGCTCGGTGATATAAAACCAACCGGATTGCCATCCCTTTAGGGTCTCCACGAAAGAGCCCTCGAACCATAGGACGTTGGCCATCTTGCCCGCCATGGCGCCTCCGCACTCCGCCTGGCTGCCGTGCACCACCTTGGGCTTGACGTTGAAGGTCTTGAGCCAGAGGCCGAAATGAGGGCGGACGCAGAGAAAAGCCTCGCACACGATGATAAACGCCGAGATGTTGAGGATGAAGTTCGGGGCCAGATCGTGGAAATCCAGGCCGTAGTAGAACATGAGCCCCCGGACAAATGGGTGGAGTGGAAAACCCAGTCCGCGGAGGAAGTGGGGGAGAAATACTACCCTCTCATGGGGCCTTGGGGTGGGGAGAAGCTGCCCCTTTTCGGGAAGCCGGTGCGCGATGTCCTTGGACAGGTATCTGGCCTTCCTTAGCTTCTTGACTTGGCCCTCCGTGGCGGAGGAGACCATCCACTTGCCTCCCGCTCCGGACATTGCTGGAGAAGGTTGAGGTGGGAAGTGCGGGTTTGGGCGCTGGAGCTCGGGTGCGCAGGAGATGGATAGGCAAAGGAGGAAGAAGGCGTAGGTAAAACGGTGGATCCTTGTCCCCTTATATGGGCGGATGCGGTTGTGTGTCCCCACCTGCCTAGTAAAACTCGCTTGCCTCCCAAGCGCCGTGATAAGTGGCGTGGTTGGGTTACCCACGTCCGTATTGATGAGAATCCCATAAAAGGGGGGTACACGATCTCTGCTTTGACAAGACGTGCCAAGGAAATTGCCTCGCAAAACACGCTGAGGTGGAAAAGTGAAAACGATTCGAGTAAAGGACTTGGCTGTAGTGTGATGACGCACTGCGGAATACGTCAGCAGATTTGATTTGTGTTAATATTATTCTCTCTATGGCAATATGTGGAAGCTTATTTTGCAGAGCCGGACACTACTCTTGGTATTTACAATCTTCTATGAAGGACTTGGAGGAGGAACCTGCCTTGCAATGCCGAAGACAATTTGCGCGCCGGACTCGTCGTCATTGAAGCCTGGTTCAGGGGCTACTGAGGGAGTCCTGGATCAGGGGGTGTTCGGGTAACCGGACTATACCTTCAGCCGGACTCCTGGACTATGAAGATACAAGATTGAAGACTTCGTCCCGTGTCCGGATGGGACTTTCCTTGGCGTGGAAGGCAAGCTTGGCATGCGGATATTCAAGATCTCCTATCATTATAACTGACTCTATGTAACCCTAACCCTATCCGGTGTCTATATAAACCGGAGGGTTGTAGTCCGTAGGACATAAACTCCATATACAACAATCATACCATAGGCTAGCTTCTAGGGTTTAGCCTCCTTGATCTCGTGGTAGATCTACTCTTGTACTACCCATATCATCAATATTAATCAAGCAGGATGTAGGGTTTACCTCCATTAAGAGGGCCCGAACCTGGGTAAAACATCGTGTTCCCTGCCTCCTGTTACCATCCGGCCTAGATGCACAGTTCGGGACCCACTACCCGAGATCCGCCGGTTTTGACACCGACACCTAGGTTTTATGTGTTGATGTTATATGCATGAGTAGAACACAAGTGAGTTGTGGGCGATATAAGTCATACTGCTTACCAGCATGTCATACTTTGGTTCGGCGGTATTGTTGGATGAAGCGGCCCGGACCGACATTACGCGTACGCTTACGCGAGACTGGTTCTACCGACGTGCTTTGCACACAGGTGGCTGGCGGGTGTCAGTTTCTCCAACTTTAGTTGAACTGAGTGTGGCTACGCCCGGTCCTTGCGAAGGTTAAAACAGCACCAACTTGACAAACTATCGTTGTGGTTTTGATGCGTAGGTAAGATTGGTTCTTGCTTAAGCCCGTAGCAGCCACGTAAAACTTGCAACAAACAAAGTAGAGGACGTCTAACTTGTTTTTGTAGGGCATGTTGTGATGTGATATGGTCAAGACATGATGCTAAATTTTATTGTATGAGATGATCATGTTTTGTAACCGAGTTATCGGCAACTGGCAGGAGCCATATGGTTGTCACTTTATTGTATGCAATGCAATCGCCCTGTAATGCTTTACTTTATCACTAAGCGGTAGCGATAGTCGTAGAAGCATAAGATTGGCGAGACGACAACGATGCTAGGATGGAGATCAAGGTGTCGCGCCGGTGATGATGGTGATCATGACGATGCTTTGGAGATGGGGATCACAAGCACAAGATGATGATGGCCATATCATATCACTTATATTGATTGCATGTGATGTTTATCTTTTATGCATCTTATCTTGCTTTGATTGACGGTAGCATTATAAGATGATCTCTCACTAAATTTCAAGATAAAAGCGTTCTCCCTGAGTATGCACCGTTGCCAAAGTTTGTCGTGCCCAGACACCACGTGATGATCGGGTGTGATAAGCTCTACGTCCATCTACAACGGGTGCAAGCCAGTTTTGCACACGCAGAATACTCAGGTTAAACTGGACGAGCCTAGCATATGCAGATATGGCCTCGGAACACTGAGACCGAAAGGTCGAGCGTGAATCATATAGTAGATATGATCAACATAGTGATGTTCACCATTGAAAACTACTCCATTTCACGTGATGATCGGTTATGGTTTAGTTGATTTGGATCACGTGATCACTTAGAAGATTAGAGGGATGTTTTTCTAAGTGGGAGTTCTTAAGTAATATGATTAATTGAACTTAAATTTATCATGAACTTAGTACCTGATAGTATCTTTTTTGTTTATGTTTAATTGTAGATAGATGGCCCGTGCTGTTGTTCCGTTGAATTTTAATGTGTTCCTTGAGAAAGCAAAGTTGAAAGATGATGGTAGCAATTACACGGACTGGGTCCGTAACTTGAGGATTATCCTCATTGCTGTACAGAGGAATTACGTCCTGGAAGCACCGCTGGGTGCCAGGCCTGCTGCTGATGCAACTGACAACGTTAAGAACATCTGGCAGAGGAAAGCTGATGACTACTCGATAGTTCAATGTGCCATGCTTTACGGCTTAGAACCGGGACTTCAACGACGTTTTGAACGTCATGGAGCATATGAGATGTTCCAGGAGTTGAAGTTAATATTTCAAGCAAATGCCCAGATTGAGAGATATGAAGTCTCCAATAAGTTCTATAGCTGCAAGATGGAGGAGAACAATTCTGTCAGTGAGCATATACTCAAAATGTCTGGGTATAATAATCACTTGATTCAACTGGGAGTTAATCTTCTGGATGATTGCGTCATTGACAGAATTCTCCAATCACTTCCACCTAGCTACAAGAGCTTCGTGATGAACTATAATATGCAAGGGATGGATAAAACAATTCCCGAGCTCTTCGCAATGATAAAAGCTGCGGAGGTAGAAATCAAGAAGGAGCATCAAGTGTTGATGGTCAACAAGACCACTAGTTTCAAGAAAAAGGGCAAGGGGAAGAAGAAGGGGAACTTCAAGAAGAACAACAAGCAAGTTGCTGCTCAGGAGAAGAAACCCAAGTCTGGACCTAAGCCTGAAACTGAGTGCTTCTGCTGCAAGCAGACTGGTCACTGGAAGCGGAACTGCCCCATGTATTTGGCGGATAAGAAGGATGGCAAGGTGAACAAAGGTATATGTGATATACATGTTATTGATGTGTACCTTACTAGAGCTCGCAGTAGCACCTGGGTATTTGATACTGGTTCTGTTGCTAATATTTGCAACTTGAAACAGGGACTACGGATTAAACTGGCGAAGGACGAGGTGACGATGCGCGTGGGAAATTGTTCCAAAGTTGATGTGATCGCAGTCGGCACGCTACCTCTACATCTACCATCGGGATTAGTATTAAACCTAAATAGTTGTTATTTGGTGCCAGCGTTAAGCATGAACATTATATCTGGATCTTGTTTGATGCGAGACTGTTATTCATTTAAATCAGAGAATAATGGTTGTTCTATTTATATGAGTAATATCTTTTATGGTCATGCACCCTTGAAGAGTGGTCTATTTTTGATGAATCTCGATAGTAGTGATACACATATTCATAATGTTGAAGCCAAAAGATGTAGAGTTAATAATGATAGTGCGACTTATTTGTGGCACTGCCGTTTAGGTCATATCAGTGTAAAGCGCATGAAGAAACTCCATACTGATGGACTTTTGGAACCACTTGATTATGAATCACTTGGTACTTGCGAATCGTGCCTCATGGGCAAGATGACTAAAACGCCGTTCTCCGGTACTATGGAGAGAGCAACAGATTTGTTGGAAATCATACATACAGATGTATGTGGTCCAATGAATGTTGAAGCTCGTGGTGGATATCGTTATTTTCTCACCTTCACAGATGATTTAAGCAGATATGGGTATATCTACTTAATGAAACATAAGTCTGAAACATTTGAAAAGTTCAAAGAATTTCAGAGTGAAGTTGAGAATCATTGTAACAAGAAAATAAAGTTTCTACGATCTGATCATGGAGGATAATATTTGAGTTATGAGTTTGGTCTACATTTGAAACAATGCGGAATAGTTTTGCAACTCACGCCACCCGGAACACCACAACGTAATGGTGTGTCCGAACGTCGTAATCGTACTTTACTTGATATGGTACGATCTATGATGTCTCTTATAGATTTAGCGCTATTGTTTTGGGGTTATGCTTTAGAGACGGTTGCATTCACGTTAAATAGGGCACCATCAAAATCCGTTGAGACGACGCCTTATGAACTGTGGTTTGGCAAGAAACCAAAGTTGTCGTTTCTAAAAGTTTGGGGCTGCGATGCTTATGTGAAAAAAAACTTCAACCTGATAAGCTTGAACCCAGATCGGAGAAATGTGTCTTCATAGGATACCCAAAGGAGACAGTTGGGTACACCTTCTATCACAGATCCGAAGGCAAGACATTTGTTGCTAAGAATGGATCCTTTCTAGAGAAAGAGTTTCTCTCGAAAGAAGTGAGTGGGAGGAAAGTAGAACTTGATGAGGTAACTGTACCCGCTCCCTTATTGGAAAGTAGTACATCACATAAACCGGTTTCTGTGACACCTGCACCAATTAGTGAGGAAGTTAATGATGATGATCATGAAACTTCAAAACAAGTTACTACTGAACCTCGTAGATCAACCAGAGTAAGATACGCACCAGAGTGGTATGGTAATCCTGTTCTGGAAGTCATGCTACTAGATCATGATGAACCTGCGAACTATGAAGAAGCGATGGTGAGCCCAGATTCGCAAAATGGCTTGAAGCCATGAAATCTGAGATGGGATCCATGTATGAGAACAAAGTGTGGACTTTGGTTGACTTGCCCAATGATTGGCAAGCAATTTAGAATAAATGGATCTTCAAGAAGAAGACTGACACCGACGGTAATGTTACTGTCTACAAAGCTCGACTTGTCGCAAAAGGTTTTCGACAAGTTCAAGGGGTTGACTACGATGAGACCTTCTCACCCGTAGCGATGCTTAAGTCTGTCCGAATCATGTTAGCAATTGCCGCATTTTATGATTATGAAATTTGGCAAATGGATGTCAAAACTGCATTCCTGAATGGATTTTTGGAAGAAGAGTTGTATATGATGTAGCTGGAAGGTTTTATCGATCCAAAGGGAACTAACAAAGTGTGCAAGCTCCAGCGATCCATTTATGGACTGGTGCAAGCCTCTCGGAGTTGGAGTAAACGCTTTGATAGTGTGATCAAAGCATTTGGTTTTGTACAGACTTTTGGAGAAGCCTGTATTTACAAGAAAGTGAGTGGGAGCTCTATAGCATTTCTGATATTATATGTGGATGACATATTACTAATCGGAAATGATATATAATTTCTGGATAGCATAAAGGGATACTTGAATAAGAGTTTTTCAATGAAAGACCTCGGTGAAGCTGCTTACATATTGGGCATTAAGATCTATAGAGATAGATAAAGACGCTTAACTGGACTTTCACAAAGCACATACCTTGACAAAGTTTTGAAGAAGTTCAAAATGGATCAAGCAAAGAAAGGATTCTTGCCTATGTTACAAGGTGTGAAGTTGAGTAAGACTCAATGCCCGACCACTGCAGAAGATAGAGAGAAAATGAAAGATGTTCCCTATGCTTCAGCCATAGGCTCTATCATGTATGCAATGCTGTGTACCAGACCCGATGTGTGTCTTACTATAAGTCTAGCAGGGAGGTACCAAAGTAATCCAGGAGTGGATCACTGGACAGCGGTCAAGAACATCCTGAAATACCTGAAAAATACTAAGGATATGTTTCTCGTATATGGAGGTGACAAAGAGCTCATCGTAAATGGTTAAGTTGATGCAAGCTTTGACACTGATCCGGACGATTCTAAATCGCAGACCGGATACGTATTTACATTAAACGGTGGAGCTGTCAGTTGGTGCAGTTCTAAACAAAGCGTCGTGGCGGGATCTACATGTGAAGCGGAGTACATAACTGCTTTGGAAGCACCAAACGAAGGAGTCCGGATGAAGGAGTTCATATCCGATCTAGTTTTGTTACAATACTGGTGCAATTGCCTTGGCAAAGGAATCCAGATTTCACAAGAGAACCAAGCACATCAAGAGACGCTTCAATTCCATCCGGGATCTAGTCCAGGTGGGAGACATAGAGATTTGCAAGATACATACGGATCTGAATGTAGCAGACCCGTTGACTAAGCCTCTTCCACGAGCAAAACATGATCAGCACCAAGGCTCCATGGGTGTTAGAATCATTACTGTGTAATCTAGATTATTGACTCTAGTGCAAGTGGGAGACTGAAGGAAATATACCCTAGAGGCAATAGTAAAGTTATTATTTATTTCCTTATATCATGATAAATGTTTATTATTCATGCTAGAATTGTATTAACCAGAAACATAATACTTGTGTGAATACATAGACAAACTAAACGTCACTAGTATGCCTCTACTTGACTAACTCGTTAATCGAAGATGGTTATGTTTCCTAACCATAGACATGTGTTTTCATTTGATTAAATGGGATCACATCATTAGGAGAATGATGTGATTGACATGACCCATTCCATTAGCTTAGCACCCGATCGTTTAGTATGTTGCTATTGCTTTCTTCATGACTTATACATGTTCCTGTGACTATGAGATTATGCAACTCCCGTTTGCCGGAGGAACACTTTGTGTGCTACCAAACGGAACAACGTAACTGGGTGATTATAAAGGTGCTCTACAGGTGTCTCCAAAGGTACATGTTGGGTTGGCGTATTTCGAGATTAGGATTTGTCACTCCGATTGTCGGAGAGGTATCTCTGGGCCCTCTCGGTAATGCACATCACTTAAGCCTTGCAAGCAATGCAACTAATGAGTTAGTTGCGAGATGATGTATTACGGAACGAGTAAAGAGACTTGCCGATAACGAGATTGAACTAGGTATTGAGATACCGACGATCGAATCTCGGGCAAGTAACATACCGATGACAAAGGGAACAACGTATGTTGTTATGCGGTCTGACCGATAAAGATCTTCGTAGAATATGTAGGAGCCAATATGAGCATCCAGGTTCCGCTATTGGTTATTGACCAGAGACGTGTCTCGGTCATGTCTACATTGTTCTCGAACCCGTAGGGTCCGCACGCTTAACTTTACGATGACAGTTTAGTTATGAGTTTATATATTTTGATGTACCGAAGGTTGTTCGGAGTCCCGGATATGATCACGGACATGACGAGGAGTCTCGAAATGGTCGAGACATAAAGATTGATATATTGGACGGCTATATTCGGACACCGGAAGTGTTTCGGGTGATTTGAGAGAAAACCGGAGTGCCGGAAGGGTTACCAGAACCCCCCGGGGAAGTATTGGGCCTTAGTGGGCCTGAGGGGAGAGAGAGGGAAGCAGCCCAGGAGGTGGCGTGCCCCCTCCCATGAGGAGTCCGAATTGGACTAGGGGAGGGGGGCGCGGCCCCTCTTTCCCTCTCCCTCTCCCTCTCTTTCCTTCTCTCTTCCTAGTAGGAGTAGGACTCCCGCCTCCTTGGCGCGCCCCAAGGGCCGGCCGGCCTCCCCCTTGCTCCTTTATATACGGGAGTAGGGGGGCACCTCTAGACACACAAGTTGATCTTCGTGATCGTTCTCTTAGCCGTGTGCGGTGCCCCCCTCCACCATAATCCTCGATAATATTGTAGCGGTGCTTAGGCGAAGCCTTGCGACGGTAGAACATCAAGATCGTCACCATGCCATCGTGCTGACGGAACTCTTCCCCGACACTTTGCTGGATCGGAGCCCGGGGATCGTCATCGAGTTGAACGTGTGCTAGAACTCAGAAGTGCCGTAGTTTCGGTGCTTGATCGGTCGGGCCGTGAAGACGTACGACTACATCAACCACGTTGTGCTAATGCAGCTGCTTCCGGTCTACGAGGGTACGTAGACAACACTCTCCCCTCTCGTTGGTATGCATCACCATGATCTTGCGTGTGCGTAGGAAAATTTTGAAATTACTACGTTCCCCAACAACATAAGAAATCATTCTACCACTCAAAATAACAATCAAAACAATAAGGAAACTCAATAATAAAACTCAAACAAATTCCAAAGAACCCTCGAATAAAACTACATAGAAAACCACTAGGGAAAGTCTAAGACTTTACTACAAACAACTAATATTGTTTTGCCCTAAGTAAAACTTAATAGCAATTAAAACACTAAAGTAAATTAACGGAAAGTAAATATAGTGTTTATGAAAATAACAGAAGGTATTTTTCATAAACTTTTACTAGCAAAAAGAAAGACCTAAAAACTATTTTTTAAACTCTAGTTATGATTAAAACAAAACAAGAAAAAGAAATAAACATTATATTTTTCTATAAATAAAAGTTCACCCTCTATAACTACAGAAAATAATCAGAAACAAAATAAAACCGAGGTGGAAACAATATTTAAAGTAATACAAACAACAAAAAACAGCAAAAAAATGAATTAAACTAAAACATGCTTGTTTTTGTGATAAACTAATTTTATAAAAATCTATAAATGCCCAATTTAATCCTACTGCTAGGCAAGGTCAAAACAAAGCAGTAAAAAAAGAAACACTAAAATTTTAATCCTAGCTCACTTTATAGCAGAAATACTAATCTGACTAAGACTTAAATAACACAATTTTTAAAACTACAAACATGGCCGAAATTATTTTATGCATAAACTAGAGGAAATTTGCAGACTAGAGCAAAAAGGATCAATCAAAAACTCTAAATAACCTAAGAGGTATGGAATTTACGAAACTGAAACTTTTCTATTATAAAAACAGAAACGAAAATACAGAAAAAAACAAATGGGCGCTAATGGGCCTACGGGGGTGCGATCTGTAGCTACCAAATGCTCGGGCGAAACTTAACAATACGTACACGTGCGTTTATTTAACGGAAGACAGGGGAGCCGGTTCGATCTAAACCGAGGAACCGATCTACAAGAAAAACCGATCTACTAAACTGATCTAATATTATTTGCACTTAACGTTTCAAAAAAATGGAGGGAGGCGCTCGTTGCTTACAGAGAGGAGCTCGTGTAGGCAGGGAAGTGGATGTCGCCGGGGGCGACGGCTCTGGTGACCGGCGGCGGAGACGGCGATGTCGAGCGGGTGGAGAACTCCGAGGGGGTCCGATTTTTAGTTGAAGGTGAAGGTCGGGGATGACGGACATGAGCGGAGCGTCGAGATGAACTCAGTGCTCCGGCAATGTCAGGCGAGGTCAACGGCGAGGCTCCGGTGCTCCCTGGACGAGGAAACGATGTCAAGGAGATGCGCATAGACGAGAGAAATATGTTGGACAAGATTTGGTGGTTCGGGGTTGCTCACCGACGCCGGGACTACGGTGAACCGTCTCGGCTCCGGCGAGATCCAAACGAAGATCATGTGAGGTAGAAGTGGTTTCGGCGTTGGGTTTTGGGGGCGTGGGATGAGGAGGTGGCTGGGTATTTATAGGACATGTTCTTGAGGCAGGGGGCAAGCCGTAGATAGGGTTTCCGTCGTTTGCGCGTGCGGCATGGCAACCGTGCCCGAGCTGGGATTTCGTGCGATGGGAGAAGATGACGGGTGGGGTCCAACGCCAGGGAAAGGGAGAGAGGGACGCACGTGAGAGAGGTGGTGGCGGCGCTCCTGGGAGTTCCCCTCGAGCGTACGTGCGCGCGTGCGCTAGCCATAGCGCTAGCGCTAGGCTGGGCCGTCCTGTGGCTGGGCCTCGCTGGCCTAGCCGGGCGGATTAAAAAATGATTATTATTATTTTTAAATAGTGAGGAAAACTAATAAAAAGAAGAAAAACAAAATATTCTATATAGGCATTTTATATACCAAAAGTTTTAGAATAAAATTTCCTAAAACATGAACATATTTTGATGGCCAAATAAAATACAAAAAAACATTTGTTTTTGAAATAACTCCAAAATAGAATCTGAGTTTCAAATAATTTGATTTTTTTTTCAAATTTGAATCTCAATCCCAACATTGTCTCTGATCTTTTGGAGTGTCATTTTCCTCCTCTCATATCATTTTTTATCAGAGAATTTTTACAAGATTCAAACTAAAAATCAAATAGGGATTCAAATAGAAAAATTTGGGAAAGTCCTTTTATTCCCTCTCATTCGATTTTTTTTGTTTCAAATTCCAATCATTTTCAGTCAATCAATCAAACAACGAATACAATTTATTTAATTAATATAACATTCCAAAATTTAGAATTTTGGGATGTTACAAACCTACCACACTTAAAATGAATCTCGTCCTCGAGATTCGAAGAGGCTAGCAAGAAAAGGTTAGGGGCTGGGGGTCTTCTAGCAAATATTTTGGTCGGAAAGATCAGGGGTGCTACCATGCTTAAAAGCAAGGTTAGGGTTCCAATAAACTCAGGTACTTCCTCTAGAGTGCCGACGATATATATCTCTTCACATATCTTACAATAGCTCCTTCACTAATGCTCTTCTGTCATAGGCATAGCGTTTTCCTCAAAATCTTGGATCGCTTCGTCAAAGATGAGGTTCGTCCGAGACCGGATCTTCTTAGCTGATAGGTCTGCGTCCATTCTAGACAACTATCGAAATACTCATGGTGGTCTACCATTAGTGGTTTCTGCAGAAAAAGGGCCTTGGCTTCATTCTCACCGTATAATCTACGATTGGCAATAGCTGCCATGTACATGGGTTTATCATCATACCATTTTAAGGCTTAAGCAAGGCTTCAACGAGCGTCGTCACGTTACTATGGGTAAGTCTCTCAGAGTTACCATTCCAAATATCAAGAGTGAATGATAAGAGTAAGTCGGTATGCTGATCAATCCATTCCGCACCCAGATCATTACCCTGTATAAGGTTTAGCGAATCTCGTATTTCTAACACTCGGGCATCCTCACAAGCTTTGCAGAAATTTCTCTTGTCCTCGAACTGGGTTCGGGTAAATCCATTGCTTCTGTAAGCTGAACAAAACATCTATCATTCTTCACAATCTCAGGGTTTACGTAACATCCTATGTAACGTCTGCTGATCAAATCACAGATTCTTCCAGAATTCTTCCTTCAACAAGATTGTGTTTGTGCCTTGGTCAAATCCTGGGCCTGTGGGTTATGGGTCCACTTCAGCACTTGCATAGTGTTAACTCATCCGTGGAGTTACAGTTGTTCCATATTCCAACATTACACCTCCTTTAAATCCAATAATAGTTCATTTTGTCATACTCTTGGGGTAACCATCATAATCAAACTCCAACTTATTTCGTCTGGCTCCTTTCTATGGACCGTCATGAACAACACCTTTCTTTCTTCATTGATCCTGTGGCTTTACGAAGTACTACCACACTTAAAATGAAATGCACTAGTTCATCCATAAATCATATTATTTTCATACCAAATCTTTTATTACATCCTTAACCATTTTTCATAAATCCAAATTCCAAAAAGGTACTTCATTACAAATGCCGCCATCCACATGGTTTGGTATGGTCAAGCATTACTTCCCACTTTATTCATTTTTCCTCCTTGAGGATCCTTCAGTCCCACTGGAATTATGCGACATGCTCCTTGAAATATTCAATCTTCTGTTTCATCATGGTGGCCTTGAGCTTCATCTCCATCATCTCTGCATGCACTTCTCTTAGGTATTCCTGAGTATAACGGAGTCTTGCTTCAAGTATTTCTCCGATCTGGCGTATGGCTTCCATGGCTGCTTCACGAACAATGTCGAAGAAAATTTCTTGTGGTACACGTGAGATGAAATAGTACTGCCCCATCATCTTTGGGCAAACTCCTTTCATACGATGGAGGTGTACCTCCACATACCAAAGTTCCACTCCCTTTTGCATGAAGGGGTAGCCTTTGTAGACAGCATCTCCTTCAAGGTGAATATGCTTCTTCATGTCCTTCAGGATCTTCGGGTAATCATGATCACTTGTCAGGGTCATGATCGTCTCCGGGCCGTTAAGGAAAGACTCATAAAGGGTCGTCATCTGCAGTTGTAAAACAAAACTGGTGCTCAGAATAAGGTACATATCTCCTTGGGTACACATTCATATCATCCAAACAAAACTTCAAACTCAATTTCCAACATCCAGTTTATGCATCACAACTCATTTTCTTCCATGTTCACCCAGAATATTAATTTCCAAGATAAAACATAACAACTCCTTAAAGCCTTTCATCGTATGACATATCAACTTTATTGAGTCATGAATTATTACAATTTCTGAGTAATCTATTACATAACTCAACCCCGCATTCTCATGAAAAAGTGTTTTCCATACTACCCTTATTACTGATATCAACATCTCCACTACTCAGCTCCAGCTTTCTCATGATTTGAACAATCCCTAGCAAAATGTCATGCTTCCTTGCAACGAAAACAAATAACTTCCGGCATGTCTCTAGGCTTCTTGGTGATGGTGCCTGCTCCTGGAGTTCCTTGCTTCCTTTCAAGACAATTATTGGCATAATGCCCGACGTCCTTACATTCAAAACAGGTAATATGACTCTTGTCCCTGTTTGCAAAAATTGGGTTGTTCTGAGGGTGTCTTTGTTTTCTCTTCCTGGTTTTCTTCGTTCTGATCAAACGTTCTATTCCATGTGGATCAAACTCCACTGCTTCTGTCGGGAAGTATCCCAGATACTCTTTTCTTTCCTTGGTGCAATACTATGAAAAATGTCCTTCTTCTCCACATGAATAACAGGCATTGGAGTAAAATCTGTTGAGGCTTTCTCCATCAGGGTCTTCAACACTTTCCTTCATCACGGGCTCTTATAAACTTTCCCTGAGGGATTATTTCATGGCTTCCTTCCGCTGCTTGGTAAGTTCTTGTACCTTGGGATAAATCTGACATTGAGAAGGGTAGTGCGTAGTTCCTTCACACAGGAAACAAGTAACCTTCCCAGTTGGGCATTCTTCAGCTGGGTGATTTCCTTCACAGTGAGGGCATCCATCCTTGTGTTCTTCATTGGTGTGTCCTATTTCTCCGCAAATCTTGCAGGCACAAGGTTTCTTCATCGGGTTATCCCAGTGCTTTCGGATGAGACGGGATCTTAATAGAGTCTTCTTGAATTCCTCCCAAGTTCTTGCTCCGCTGCATCCTTGTATGGCTTGATGCATTTTCCACCAGGTTGCAACACTTTTTGTAAAGTACCGAAGAGCGTATTGAACCTCATACTTGCTTCCAATCAAGTTGTTCCTGAAGTGTTCCTCCATATTCTGAATCCATAGTTCTACCTCCCGTTGAGTCATCGGTCCAGAGAATACTAGTCCTTCTTCATTCACCATCTATTGGATCCAAAGGTTTTGGGATGAGATACGAGAGAAGAGTGGAGGGAGATACACGCAATACAAACAATAGTTTTGAAGAAACGGCTTTTCTTTTGTGGCTGTCAGAAAAACATCAAACAATTGACAACTCACAAATCGCCGTATCTAACGTAAGTATATAACAGGGGTTTGGTCTTCTAAGGGTCAAATAATTCTTCAGATTCTTCAAGTCTTCGGAGTCTTCAACTGATGTAGTGTCAACTCTTCTAATGCATGGTGAAATGCTCTTTACTCTGAAATGGTCATCGATTGTCCGATATCTGGTCCTTCTTGGAGCGGCTTCAGTTAATCCTCTGTGTGGTCAAAAGGGAAAAGGGTATATTCTAACTATCTGAGGTAGGAGAGGATATTTGATAAAATCAAAAAAGATGAGAAGTAATGGATTCATTTGAAAATAAAGTTTTATAGATTTCCTGTCCTAGGGGCTTTCCAGTTTCTAGGGTCACGTCCTATAGTCAACATGTGCTCTGATACCATATCTGTAGCGACCCGACATCAGACGGTCAAGCCTCTGTGTATCTGTGCCATCCCTGGATCAGTATGCTGGCACACACAGTACATCAATGTATATATCAATGTGCAATCACATGTATAAATAACGTAAAACTGATATATACCTCATAAGTCTCAGGGAAACAAACAATCGGGTGTGGAGTCCCATCAACGCCATAGGCAAGTTGAGTGTAGACCGTAACCCTGTATCGTAACTCTTACTCGTTGAAGAAATATCTGCAACATGATACGTTGCAGCCGTGTAGGTCAGTACATTGAATGTACCAGCAAGATCACAATAAGAGAAAACAAATGATAAACTATACTATATGCAATATGGCTTTGTGGCTTTGTATATGAGTTTTGTTTGCATAAAAGCTGATTTTATTTTCCCTACATCAAAGGAATTAACCGGAGTCTGTACTACGGAGTTTTCTATCATGACATGGTTCCGTCAACCGATGTCTCATAGCCCAAATCATCATAACTTGCCCACAATTAAGTTATCAGTCCGGTGTTGAGAGTTCCGAGATAGATCCAAGTCCAGAGGCTCAAATTGTCCGTAACCGGGGACACATCTAATCTATTAGGTTTTAACCCTCTGTAGAGGTTTGTACACTTTACCCGCAAGATTCGATCCTTCTTTTTACGTTCTCGCACTTCAGGGTGTTTGAGAACAAGACGACCGAAACATGGTTTTCCAAAGAGTTCCCTGACCACTGTCCGGTGCTCATCCAATCCTATCGTAGTTCTACATCTGCTAGCACCGTCCCAGCCAGAGTCACCACTAGGGTCAACCAAGCCAGAGCCCATAGTGACTTGCGGTTGCATAGGTAAGCTTCCGGGCATGAAGTATTCTTCTGTCTCTTTGAGTCTAGGTGAAGCTTTCTTCAAGATGTCATGGCGCTTCTCCATGCATCCCGGCCATCCACTGGTTTCTCCAGGGTGCCCATCAACCGTCCTTCACCCAGTAGTGTGTATTGAATTCTTGTCTCGGGTCTGGAAATCTTGAGGTCATGAAGATGCAGTCCTTGCCGATGCCATCATGAATTTGTCGTCATTGACGTAGATTCCTCCATTCTCACACCACTCTCGAGCACTCATACCAACCCCGTCTACTATAGCGTAGCACTAAAATAAATAACGTCCCGGGCTTGGTAACAGGGAGATGGGTTCCTACCTCATGCATTCTACTCAACTACAAGATCCAATAACACTACTGGAGGGACTATGTAGGGTAACATGGTCAAAGTGAACTTGCCTGGTAAGTTGATGAAGAATAATAACGCTCTCAGAAACTTGATAAGACTATACGCAACTCTCCGATGAAATCTATAATAATAAATATGGCATTCACATAAGCAATCATTCTACCACTCAAAATAACAATCAAAACAACAAGGAAACTCAATAATAAAACTCAAACAAATTCCAAAGAACCCTCGAATAAAACTACATAGAAAACTACTAGGGAAAGTCTAAGACTTTACTACAAACAACTAATATAGTTTTGCCCTAAGTAAAACTTAATAGCAATTAAAACACTAAAGTAAATTAACGGAAAGGAAATATAGTGTTTATTAAAATAACAGAAGGTATTTTTCATAAACTTTTACTAGCAAAAAGAAACACCTAAAAACTGTTTTTTTAAACTCTAGTTATGATTAAAACAAAACAAGAAAAAGAAATAAACATTATATTATTCTGTAAATAAAAGTTCACCCTCTATAACTATAGAAAATAATCAGAAATAAAATAAAACAGAGGTGGAAACAATATTTAAAGTAATAAAAACAACAGAAAATAGAAACAAAATGAATTAAACTAAAACATGCTTGTTTTTGTGATAAACTAATTTTATAAAAAATCTATAAATGCCCAATTTAATCCTACCGCTATGCAAGGTCAAAAAAATGCAGTAAAAAAAGAAACACTAAATTTTTTAATCCTAGCTCACTTTATAGCAGAAATACTAATCTGACTAAAACTTAAATAACACAATTTTTAAAACTACAAACATGGCCGAAATTATTTTATACAGAAACTAGAGGAAATTTGCAGACTAGAGCAAAAAGAATCGATCAAAAACTCTAAATAACCTAAGAGGTATAGAATTTACGAAACTGAAACTTTTCTGTTTTAAAAACAGAAACGAAAATACAGAAAAAACAAACGGGCGCTAATGGGCTTACGGGGGTGCGATCTGTAGCTACCAAATGCTCGGGCGAAACTTAACAATACGTACACGTGCGTTTATTTAACAGAAGACCGGGGAGCCGGTTCGATCT
The DNA here is from genome assembly GCF_056163025.1 of Triticum urartu. Classification (NCBI taxonomy): domain Eukaryota; kingdom Viridiplantae; phylum Streptophyta; class Magnoliopsida; order Poales; family Poaceae; genus Triticum; species Triticum urartu. The sequence continues at coordinate 478,384,163 of NC_141873.1, read as the reverse complement.
AAACCGAGGAGCCGATCTACAAGAAAAACCGATCTACTAAACCGATCTAATATTATTTGCACTTAACGTTTCAAAAAAAATGGAGGGAGGCGCTCGTTGCTTACAGAGAGGAGCTCGTGTAGGCAGGGAAGTGGATGTCGTCGGGGGCGACGACTCCGGTGACCAGCGGCGGAGACGGCGATGTCCAGCGGGTGGAGGACTCCGAGGGGGTCCGATTTTTAGCTGAAGGTGAAGGTCGGGGATGACGGACATGAGCGGAGCGTCGACATGAACTCAGTGCTCCGGCAATGTCGGGCGAGGTCCACGGTGAGCGCTTCGGTGCTCCCTGGATGAGGAAACGATGTCAAGGAGATGCGCAAAGACGAGAGAAATATGTTGGACAAGATTTGGTGGTTTGGGGTTGCTCACCGACGTCGGGATCTACGGTGAACCGCCTTGGCTCTGGCGAGATCCAAACGAAGATCACATGAGGTAGAAGTGGTTTCGGCGTGGGGTTTTGGGGGCGTGGGACGAGGAGGTGGCTGGGTATTTATAGGACATGTTCTTGAGGCAGGGGGCAAGCCATAGATAGGGTTTCCGTTGTTTGCGCGTGCGGCATGGCAACCGTGCCCGAGCTGGGATTTCATGCGACGGGAGAAGATGACGGGTGGGGTCCAGCGCCAGGGAAAGGGAGAGAGGGACGCACGTGAGAGAGAGGTGGCGGCGGCGCTCCTAGGAGTTCCCCTCGAGCGTATGTGCGCGCGTGCGCTAGCCATAGCGCGAGCGCTAGGCTGGGCCGTCCTGTGGCTGGGCCTCGCTGGCCTGGCCGGGCGGATTAAAAAACGTTTATTATTAGTTTTAAACAGTGAGGAAAACTAATAAAAAGAAGAAAAATAAAATATTCTATATAGGCATTTTATATACCAAAAGTTTTAGAATAAAATTTCCTAAAACATGAACATATTTTGACGGCCAAATAAAATACAAAAAACCATTTGTTTTTGAAATAACTCCAAAATAGAATCTGAGTTTCAAATAATTTGCATTTTTTTTTCAAACTTGAATCTCAATCCCAACATTGTCTCTGATCTTTTGGAGTGTCATTTTCCTCCTCTCATATTATTTTTTATCAGAGAATTTTTTCAAGATTCAAACTAAAAATCAAATAGGGTTTCAAATAGAAAAATTTGGGTAAGTCCTTTTATTCCCTCTCATTCAATTTTTTTGTTTCAAATTCCACTCATTTTCAGTCAATCAATCAGACAACCAATGAAATTTATTTAATTAATATAACATTCCAAAATTTAGAATTTTGAGATGTTACAATCGATCACGGAGGGCTTCTACATCAACACCATAGCCCCTCCGATGAAGTGTGAGTAGTTTACTTCAGACCTTCGGGTCCATAGTTATTAGCTAGATGACTTCTTTTCTCTTTTTGGATCTCAATACAAATTTCTCCCCCTCTCTTGTGGAGATCTATTCGATGTAATCTTCTTTTGCGGTGTGTTTGTTGAGACCGATGAATTGTGGGTTTATGATCAAGTTTATCTATGAACAATATTTGAATCTTCTCTGAATTCTTTTATGTATGATTGGTTATCTTTGCAAGTCTCTTTGAATTACCAATTTGGTTTGGCCTACTAGATTGATCTTTCTTGCAATGGGAGAAGTGCTTAGCTTTGGGTTCAATCTTGCGGTGTCCTTTCCTAGTGACAGTAGGGGCAGCAAGGCACATATTGTATTGTTGCCATCGAGGATAACAAGATGGGGTTTATACCATATTGCATGATTTTATCCCTCTACATCATGTCATCTTGCTTAAAGCGTTACTCTGTTCTCTTGAACTTAATATTCTAGATGCATGCTGGATAGCGGTCGATGTGTGGAGTAATAGTAGTAGATGCAGGCAGGAGTCGGTCTACTTGTCTCAGACGTGATGCCTATATACATGATCATACCTAGATATTCTCATAACTATGCTCAATTCTATCAATTGCTCAACAGTAATTTGTTCACCCACCGTAAATACTTATGCTCTTGAGAGAAGCCACTAGTGAAACCTATGGCCCCGGGTCTATTTTCTATCATATTAATCTTCCAACACTTAGTTATTTTTATTGCCTTTTATTTTACTTTGCATCTTTATCATAAAAAATACCGAAAATATTATCTTATCATATCTATCAGATCTCACTCTCGTAAGTGACCGTGTAGGGATTGACAACCCCTTATCGCGTTGGTTGCGAGGATTTATTTGTTTGTGTAGGTGCGAGGGACTAGTGCGTGGCCTCCTACTGGATTGATACCTTGGTTCTCAAAAACTGAGGGAAATACTTACGCTACCTTGCTGCATCACCCTTTCCTCTTCAAGGGAAAACCAACGCAGTGCTCAAGAGGTAGCAAGAAGGATTTCTGGCGCTGTTGCCGGGGAGGTCTACGCAAAAGTCAACACACGAAGTACCCATCACAAACCCTTATCTCCTGCATTACATTATTTGCCATTTGCCTCTCGTTTTCCTCTCCCCCACTTCACCCTTGTCGTTTTATTCGCCCTCTCTCTCTCCATCCTCCCTCTCTTTCTCTATTTGCCTCTTTTTGCCTGTCTGTTGTTTGCTCGTGTGTTGGATTGCTTGCCTGTCACGATGGCTCAAGATGATACTAAATTGTGTGACTTCACCAATACCAACAATAATGATTTCCTTAGCACTCCGATTGCTCCTCCTACCGATACTGAATCTTGTGAAATCAATGCCGCTTTGTTGAATCTTGTCATGAAAGATCAATTCACCGGCCTTCCTAGTGAAGATGCTGCTACCCATCTACATAGCTTCGTTGATTTGTGTGATATGCAAAAAAAGAAAGATGTGGATATTGATATTGTTAAATTGAAGCTATTTCCTTTTTCGCTTAGAGATCATGCTAAAACTTGGTTTTCGTATTTGCCTAAAAATAGTATTGATTCTTGGAATAAGTGCAAAGATGCTTTTATCTCTAAGTATTTTCCTCCCGCTAAGATTATCTCTCTTAGAAATGATATTATGAATTTTAAGCAACTTGATCATGAACATGTTGCACAAGCTTGGGATAGGATGAAATTAATGATACGTAATTGCCCTACGCATGGTTTGAATTTGTGGATGATTATACAAATTTTTTATGCCGGACTGAATTTTGCTTCTTGAAATCTTTTAGATTCGGCCGTGGGAGGCACTTTTATGGAAATCACTTTAGGAGAAGCTACTAAACTTCTAGATAATATTATGGTTAATTATTCTCAATGGCACACTGAAAGATCTACTAATAAGAAAGTGCATGCGATAGAAGAAATTAATGTTTTGAGTGGAAAGATGGATGAACTTATGAAATTATTTGCTAATAAAAGTGTTTCTTCTGATCCTAATGATATGCCTTTGTCTACTTTGATTGAGAATAATAATTAATCTATGGATGTGAATTTTGTTGGTAGGAATAATTTTGGTAACAACGCATATAGAGGAAACTTTAATCCTAGGCCGTATCCTAGTAATTCCTCTAATAATTATGGTAATTCCTACAACAATTCTTGTGGAAATTATAATAATATGCCCTCTTATTTTGAATATAATATTAAATAATTTATTACTTCGCAAAAGAATTTCAATGCTTTGATTGAAGAAAAATTGCTTAAGATTGATGAGTTGGCTAGGAACGTTGATAGAATTACTCTTGATGTTGATTCTTTGAAACTTAGATCTATTCCACCTAAGCATGATATCAATGAGTCTCTCAAAGCCATGAGAATTTACATTTATGAGTGCAAAGAAAGAACCGCTAGGATGCGTGCTAAGAAAGATTGCTTTATAAAAGCGTGTTCTTCTAGTTTCCATGAAAATAAAGATGAAGATCTAAAAGTTATTGATGTGTCCCCTATTAAATCTTTGTTTTGCAATATGAATCTTGATAATTATGGGACTGAATATGAACCACCTTTAACTATAAGGCGTTCCAAAAATTCAGAGTTTTTAGATCTTAATGCAAAAATTGGTAAAAGTGGGATTGAAGAAGTCAAAACTTTAAATATTAATGAACCCACTATTTTGGATTTCAAGGAATTTAATTATGATAATTGCTCTTTGATAGATTGTATTTCCTTGTTGCAATCCATGCTAAATTCTCCTCATGCTTATAGTCAAAATAAAGCTTTTACTAAACATATCGTTGATGCTTTGATGCAATCTTATGAAGAAAAACTTGAGTTGGAAGTTTCTATCTCTAGAAAACTTTATGATGAGTGGGAACCTACTATTAAAATTAAAATTAAAGATCATGAATGCTATGCTTTGTGTGATTTGGGTGCTAGTGTTTCGACGATTCCAAAGACTTTGTGTGATTTGCTAGGTTTCCGTGATTTTGATGATTGCTCTTTTAACTTGCACCTTGCGGATTCCACTATTAAGAAACCTATGGGAATAATTAATGATGTTCTTATTGTTGCAAATAGGAATTATGTGCCCGTAGATTTTATTGTTCTTGACATAGATTGCAATCCTTCATGTCCTATTATTCTTGGTAGACCTTTCCTTAGAATGATTGGTGCAATTATTGATATGAAGGAAGGGAATATTAGATTCCAATTTCCGTTAAGGAAAGCCATGGAACACTTCCCTAGAAAGAAAATTAAATTACCTTATGAATCTATTATTAGAACCACTTATGGATTGCCTACCAAAGATGGCAATACCTAGATCTATCCTTGCTTTTTATGCCTAGCTAGGGGCGTTAAACGATAGCGCTTGTTGGGAGGCAACCAAATTTTATTTTTATTCCTTGCCTTTTGAACCTGTTTAGTAATAAAATAATTTATCTAGCCTCTATTTTGGTTGTGGTTTTTGTGTTTAATTAGTGTTTGTGCCAAGTAGAACCGTTGGGAAGACTTGGGGAAAGTCTTTTTAATCTTGCTGTAAAAAACAGAAACTTTAGCGCTCACGAGAATTGCTGCCATTTTTATTTGGAAAGTGATATTTAGTTAATTCTTTTTGCAGATGATTAATATATAAATTCCTACTGTCCAGAAATTTATTTTAGAATTTTTGGGGCTCCATATCTTGCGTTAGTTACATATTACTACAGACTGTTCTGTTTTTGACAGATTCTGTTTTTCGTGTGTTGTTCGCTTATTTTGATGAATCTATGGCTAGTGAAATAGTTTATAAACCATAGAGAAGTTGGAATAAAGTAGGTTTAACACAAATATAAATAAATAATGAGTTCATTACAGTACCTTGAAGTGGTGTTTTCTTTTCTTTTGCTAACGGAGCTCACGAGATTTTCTGTTAAGTTTTGTGTTGTGAAGTTTTCAAGTTTTGGGTGAAAGATTTGATGGATTATGGAACAAGGAGTGGCAAGAGCCTAAGCTTGGGGATGCCCATGGCACCCCAAGATAATCTAAGGACACCTAAAATCCTAATCTTGTGGATGCCCCGGAAGGCATCCCCTCTTTCGTCTACTTCCACCGGTAACTTTACTTGGAGCTATATTTTTATTCTCCACATGATATGTGTTTTGCTTGGAGCATCTTGTATAATTTGAGTCTTTGCTTTTCAGTTTACCACAATCATCCTTGCTGTACACACCTTTTTATAGAGATACACATGATTCGGAAATTATTAGAATACTCTATGTGCTTCACTTATATCTTTGGAGTTATATAGTTTTTGCTCTAGTACTTCACTTATATCTTTTAGAGCACGGTGGTGGTTTTGTTTTATAGAAACTATTATTCTCTCATGATTCACTTAGATTATTTTTGGAGTCTTAAATAGCATGGTAATTTACTTAAATAATCCTAATATACTAGGTATTCAAGACTAGTAAAAACTTTCTTATGAGTGTGTTGAATACTAAGAGAAGTTTGATGCTTGATGATTGTTTTGAGACATGGAGGTAGTGATATCAAAGTTGTGCTAGTTGAGTAGTTGTGAATTTTAAAAATACTTGTGTTGAAGTTTGCAAGTCTCGTAGCATGCACGTATGGTAAAAGTTATGTAACAAATTTGAAACATCAGGTGTTCTTTGATTGTCCTCCTTATGAGTGGCGGTCGGGGACGAGCGATGGTCTTTTCCTACCAATCTATCCCCCTAGGAGCATGCGCGTAGTGCTTGGTTTTTGATGACTTGTAGATTTTTGCAATAAGTATGTGAGTTCTTTATGACTAATGTTGAGTCCATGGATTATACGCACTCTCACCTTTCCATCATTGCTAGCCTCTTCGGTACCGTGCATTGCCCTTTCGCACATTCAGAGTTGGTGCAAACTTCGCCGGTGCATCCAAACCCCGTGATATGATACACTCTTTCACACATAAACCTCCTTATATCTTCCTCAAAACAGCCACCATACCTACCTATTATGGCATTCCCATAGCCATTCCGAGATATATTTCCATGCAACTTTCTACCGTTCCATTTATCATGACACGTTCATCATTGTCATATTGCTTGCATGATCATGTAGTTGACATAGTATTTGTTGCAAAGCCACCATTCATAATCCTTTCATACATGCCACTCTTGGTACACCGCCGGAGGCATTCATATAGAGTCATACTTTGTTCCAGTATCAAGTTGTAATCATTGAGTTGTAAATAAATAGAAGTGTGATGATCATCATTTTCTAGAGCATTGTCCCAAGTGAGGAAAAAAAGAGAAAGGCCATAAAAAAGAGAATTCCCCCAAAAAATGAGAGAAAAAGAGAGAAGGGACAATGTTACTATCCTTTTTACCACACTTGTGCTTCAAAGTAGCACCATAATCTTCATGATAGAGAGTCTTTTGTTTTGTCACTTTCATATACTAGTGGGAACTTTTCATTATAGAACTTGGCTTGTATATTCCAACAATGGGCTTCCTCAAATGCCCTAGGTCTTCATGAGCAAGCAAGTTGGATGCACACCCACTTAGTTTCTTTTGTTGAGCTTTCATATATTTATAGCTCTAGTGCATCCGTTGCATGGCAATCCCTACTCCTTGCATTAACATCAATTGATGGGCATCTCCATAGCTCATTGATTAGCCTCGTTGATGTGAGACTTTCTCCCTTTTTTGTCCTCTCCACATAACCCCCATCATTCTATTCTATTCCACCCATAGTGCTATATCCATGGCTCACGCTCATGTATTGCGTGAAGATTGAAAAAGTTTGAGATTACTAAAGTATGAAACAATTGCTTGGCTTGTCATCGGGGTTGTGCATGATGAGAGCATTCTTGTGTGACGAAAATGGAGCATGACTAAACTATATGATTTTGTAGGGATGAACTTTCTTTGGCCATGTTATTTTGAGAGGACATAATTTCTTAGATAGTATGCTTGAAGTATTATTATTTTTATGTCAATATTGAACTTTTATCTTGAATTTTTCGGATCTGAATATTCATACCACAATTAAGAAGAATTACATTGAAATTATGCCAAGTAGCATTCCACATCAAAAATTCTGCTTTTATCATTTACCTACTCGAGGACGAGTAGGAATTAAGCTTGGGGATGCTTGATACGTCTCCAACGTATCTATAATTTTTGATTGTTCCATGCTATATTATATTCTGTTTTGGACATTATTGGGCTTTATTATACACTTTTATATTATTTTTGGGACTAACCTATTAACCGGAGGCCCAACCCAGAATTGCTGTTTTTTTTTGCCTATTTCAGAGTTTCGTAGAAAAAAGGAATATCAAACGGAGTCCAAACGGAATGAAACCTTCGGGAACGTGATTTTCGGAATGAATGTGATCCAGAGGACTTGGACCCTACGTCAAGACATCAACCAGGAGGCCACGAGGTAGGGGGCGCGCCTACCCCCCTAGGCGCACCCTCCACCCTCGTGGGCCCCCTGTTGCTCCATTGCCGTACTCCTTCCTCCTATATATACCTATGTACCCCCAAACTACCAGATACAGAGCCAAAACCCTAATTCCACCGCCGTAACTTTCTGTATCCACGAGATCCCATCTTGAGGCCTTTTCCGGAGCTCCGCCGGAGGGGGCATCGATAACGGAGGGCTTCTACATCAACACCATAGCCCCTCCGATGAAGTGTGAGTAGTTTACTTCAGACCTTCAGGTCCATAGTTATTAGCTAGATGGCTTCTTCTCTCTTTTTGGATCTCAATACAAAGTTCCCCCCTCTCTTGTGGAGATCTATTCGATGTAATCTTCTTTTGCGGTGTGTTTGTTGAGAGCGATGAATTGTGGGTTTATGATCAAGTTTATCTGTGAACAATATTTGAATCTTCTCTGAATTCTTTTATGTATGATTGGTTATCTTGCAAGTCTCTTTGAATTATCAGTTTGGTTTGGCCTACTAGATTGATCTTTCTTGCAATGGGAGAAGTGCTTAGATTTGGGTTCAATCTTGCGGTGTCCTTTCCTAGTGACAGTAGGGGCAGCAAGGCACGTATTGTATTGTTGCCATCGAGGATAACAAGATGGGGTTTATATCATATTGCATGAGTTTATCCCTCTACATCATGTCATCTTGCTTAAAGCGTTACTTTGTTCTCTTGAACTTAATACTCTAGATGCATGCTAGATAGCGGTCGATGTGTGGAGTAATAGTAGTAGATGCAGGCAGGAGTCGGTCTACTTGTCTCGGATGTGATGCCTATATACATGATCATACCTAGATATTCTCATAACTATGCTCAATTCTATCAATTGCTCAACAGTAATTTGTTCACCCACCGTAAATACTTATGCTCTTGAGAGAAGCCACTAGTTAAACCTATGGCCCCCGGGTCTATTTTCTATCATATTAATCTTCCAACACTTAGTTATTCTTATTGCCTTTTATTTTACTTTGCATCTTTATCATAAAAAATACCAAAAATATTATCTTATCATATCTATCAGATCTCACTCTCGTAAGTGACCGTGTAGGGATTGACAACCCCTTATCGCGTTGGTTGCGAGGATTTATTTGTTTGTGTAGGTGCGAGGGACTCGTGCGTGGCCTCCTACTGGATTGATACCTTGGTTCTCAAAAACTGAGGGAAATACTTACGCTACTTTGCTGCATCACCCTTTCCTCTTCAAGGGAAAACCAACACAGTGCTCAAGAGGTAGCATGGGGCGCCTACCGTGAAGACCACATGAAGTGGTATGATGATGGTGTGAAGTACCGTATACGCCTGAGGCCGAAGTGGATGGAAGACAATATTGCCGAATTGGAGGAGAATGACTCCGATGATGAAGCTTATCGTGGTCGACTCAGAGATCTCGAAGGTGATTTCAAGGAGTATGCACCCCTGATGAACAGAGTGGTAAGTGGTGTTCGCATTTGTTTTGAGCTATGAGCGGTTGGGTGAACACTTGGCCTTTAACATAATGCTTACATGTGCAGGCTTCAGAGCTCAATAGAAGCATTATTGATGGCTCGAACGCGCTTACGTATGATGTCACAACCATGGAATCCAACACCAAGCTGAGGGATACGATGACAAGGTAGGGCGGCGCTGACGGATGCGACCTCTCGAGTGTCGCCGCTTCAGTGCGGATGCCGCATCCCAAGAAACCAAATCCGTCTACTGCGCGACATTGAAGTGGGTTGACCGACCCTTTGGATGGCCTGGCCGAGATGGCTTGACCAATTCTCTATTGCCCTATTGCTTCACTTTGGTCTCACCGAGTTGATGCGATCGACACCACTGAGATGAGGTTTGCCCTATGCCTTGCACATCGGTCCCACCGAGTTGTTCCAGTCGGTCCCACTGAGATTCCTAACGTTCATGTTTTGAAATAACTGGTCCCGCCAAGTTTAGCTATTCGGTCTCACTGAGATGGGTCAAATGTGTGTAACGATTGGATTTTATGTGGAGGCTATATATACCCCTCCACCCCCTTCTGAAGGAAATATGCCCTAGAGGCAATAATAAAGTTGTTATTTATATTTCCTTATATCATGATAAATGTTTATTATTCAGGCTAGAATTGTATTAACCGGAAACTTAGTACATGTGTGAATACATAGACAAAACAGAGTTTCCCTAGTATGCCTCTACTTGACTAGCTCGTTAATCAAAGATGGTTAAGTTTCCTAACCATAGACATGCGTTGTCATTTGATGAACGGGATCACATCATTAGAGAATGATGTGATGGACAAGACCCATCCATTACGCATAATGATCATTAAGTTTTATTGCTATCGCTTTCTTCATGACTTATACATATTCCTCTGACTATGAGATTATGCAACTCCCGAATACCGGAGTAACACTTTGTGTGCTATCAAATGACACAATGTAACTAGGTGATTATAAAGATGCTCTACAGGTGTCTCTGAAGGTCTTTGTTGGGATGGCATAGATCGAGATTAGGATTTGTCACTCCGAGTATCGAAGAGGTATCTCTGGGCCCTCTGGAATGCACATCACTATAAGCCTTGCAAAAGAGACTTGCCGGTAACGAGATTGAACTAGGTATGATTATACCGGCGATCGAATCTCGGGCAAGTAACATACCGATGACAAAGGGAATAACGTATGTTGTTATTGCGGTTTGACCGATAAAGATCTTCGTAGAATATGTAGGAACCAATATGAGCATGTAGGTTCCGCTATTGGATATTGACCGGAGATGTGTCTCGGTCATGTCTACATAGTTCTCGAACCCGTAGTGTCCGCACGCTTAACGTTCGATGATGATTTGTATTGTGAGTTATGTGTTTTGGTGACAGAATTTTGTTCGGAGTCCCGGATGAGATCACGGACACGACGAGGAGTCTCAAAATGGTCGAGAAGTAAAGATTCATATATTGGAAGGTAGTATTCGGACATCGAAATGGTTTCGAGTGGTTCGGGTATTTTACGGGAGTACCGAGGGGTTACCGGAACCCCCCGGGCGAAGTATTGGGCCTCCATGGGCCTTAGTGGAGAGAGAGGGGAGCCCGCAAGGGGTGGCGCACGCCCCCCTCCAAGGGAGTTTGAATAGGACAAGGAGGAGGGGGCGCGGCCCCCCTTCCCTCTCCCTCTCCCTCTCCTTCCTTCCCCCTCTAGTGAGAAAGGAAAAAAGGGGGGGTGAATCCTACTAGGAGTGGAGTCCTAGTAGGACTCCCCCCATGGCGCACCCCTCTTGGTGGCCGACCTCCTCCTCCCCTCCTTTATATACGGGGGCAGGGGGAACCCCATAGCACATCAATTGTTCTCTTAGACGTGTGCGGCGCCTCCCTCCAAAGTTTACTCCTCCGGTCATAGTGTCGTAGTGCTTAGGCGAAGCCCTGGATGGATCACACCACCATCACCGTCACCACGCCGTCGTGTTGACAGAACTCTCCCTTGACCCTCTACTGGATCAAGAGTTTGAGGGAAGTCATCGAGCTGAACGTGTGCTAAACTCGGAGGTGTCATACGTTCGGTACTAGATCGGTTGGATCGTGAAGACGTCGACTACATCAACCGTGTTAACCTAACGCTTCCGCTTTCAGTCTATGAGGGAACGTGGACACACTCTCCCCCTCTCGTTGCTATGCATCTCCTAGATAGACCTTGAGTGATTGTAGATTTTTTTTTGAAATTGCATGCTACGTTCCCCAACAGTGGCATCCGAGCCAGGTATATCCGTAGATGATATGCACGAGTAGAACACAAAGAGTTGTGGGCGATAATAGTCATACTGCTTACCACCAACGTCTTATTTTGATTCGGCGGTATTGTTGGATGAAGCGGCCCGGACCAACCTTACATGACCACGTTCATGAGACTGATTTCACTGACAGACATGCAACTTGTTTTGCATAAAGGTGGCTGGCGGGTGTCTGTTTCTCCAACTTTAGTTGAATCAAATTTGACTACAGCCGGTCCTTGTTGAAGGTTAAAACAACACACTTGACGAAAAATCGTTGTGCTTTTGATGCCTAGGTAAGAACGGTTCTTGCTAGAAGCACATAGCAGCCACGTAAAACTTGCAACAACAAAGTAGAGGACGTCTAACTTGTTTTTGCAGGGCATGTTGTGATGTGATATGGTCAAGACGTGATGAGATACAAGTTTTTGTATGAGATGATCATGTTTTGTAAAAGTTATCGGCAACTGGCAGGAGCCTTACGATTGTCGCTTTATTGTATGAAATGCAATCGCCATGTAATTGCTTTACTTTATCACTATGCGGTAGAGATAGTTGTAGAAGAAATAGTTGGTGAGACGACAACAACGCTACGATGGAGATCAAGGTGTCAAGCCAGTGACGATGGAGATCATGACGGTGGTTTGGAGATGGAGATCAAAGGCATAAGATGATGATGGCCATATCATGTCACATATTTTTGATTGCATGTGATGTTTATCTTTTATGCATCTTATTTTGCTTAGTACGGCGGTAGCATTATTATATGACCCCTCACTAAATTTCAAGGTATAAGTGTTCTCCCTGAGTATGCACCGTTGCTACAATTCATCATGCCAAGACACCACATGATGATCGGGTGTGATAAGCTCTACGTTCACATACAACGGGTGCAAGCCAGTTTTGCATGTGCAGAATACTCGGGTTAAACTTGATGAACCTAGCATATGCAGATATGGCCTCGGAACACTAAGACCGAAAGGTTGAACGTGAATCATATAGTAGATATGATCAACATAGAGATGTTCACCATTGAAAACTACTCCATCTCACATGATGATTGGACATGGTTTAGTTGATATGGATCACGCGATCATTTAGATGACTAGAGGGATGTCTATCTAAGTGGAGTTCTTAAATAATATGATTAATTGAACTTAAATTTATCATGAACTTAGTCCTGATAGTTTTTGCATATCTATGTTGTTGTAGATCAATGGCCCGTCCTACCGTTCCCTTGAATTTTAATGTGTTCCTAGAGAAAGCTACGTTGAAAGATGATGGTAGCAACTACACGGACTGGGTCCATAACTTGAGGATTATCCTCATTGCTGCACAAAAGAATTATGTCCTGGAAGCACCGCTATGTGCAAGACCTGTTGCAGGAGCAACTCCGAACGTTATGAATGTCTGGCAGACTAAAGCTGATGACTACTCGATAGTTCAGTGTGCCATGCTTTACGGCTTAGAATCGGGACTTCAAAGATGTTTTGAACGTCATGGAGCATATGAGATGTTCCAAGAGTTAAAGTTAATATTTCAAGCAAATGCCCGAGTTGAGAGATATGAAGTCTCCAACAAGTTCTATAGCTGCAAGATGGAGGAGAATAGCTCTGTCAGTGAACACATATTCAAAATTTCTGGGTACCATAACCACTTGACTCAGCTGGGAGTTAATCTTCCTAATGATAGTGTCATTGACAGAGTTCTTCAATCACTGCCACCAAGCTATAAAGGCTTCATGATGAACTATAACATGGAAGGGATGGAAAAGACAATTCCCAAGCTCTTCGCGATGCTTAAAGCTGTGGAGGTAGAAATCAAGAAGGAGCATCAAGTGTTGATGGTTAACAAAACCACTAGTTTCAAGAAAAAGGGCAAAGGGAAGAAGGGGAACTTCAAGAAGAACAAAAAGCAAGTTGCTGCTCAAGGTATAAGAAGCCCAAGTCTGGACCTAAGCCTGAAACTGAGTGGTTCTACTACAAAGGGACCGGTCACTGGAAGCGGAACTGCCCCAAGTATTTGGCGGATAAGAAGGATGGCAAAGTGAAAGGTATATTTGGTATACATGTTATTGATGTGTTCCTTACTAATGCTCGTAGTAGCGCCTGGGTATTTGATACTGGTTCTGTTGCTCATATTTGCAACTCGAAACAGGGGCTACAGATTAAACGAAGATTGGCTAAGGACGAGGTGACAATGCGCGTCAGAAATGGTTCCATGGTCGATGTGATCGCCGTCGGCATGCTACCTCTACATCTACCTTCGGGATTAGTTTTAGACCTGAATAATTGTTATTTGGTGCCAGCATTGAGCATGAACATTATATCTGGATCTTGTTTGATGTGAGACGGTTATTCATTTAAATCAGAGAATAACGGTTGTGCTATTTATCTGAGTAATATGTTTTATGGTCATGCACCCTTTATGAGTGGTCTATTTTTGTTGAATCTCGATCATAGTGATACACATATCCATAATATTGAAGCCAAAAGATGCAAAGTTAATAATGATAGTGCAACTTATTTGTGGCACTGTCGTTTAGGTCATATTGGTGTAAAGCGCATGAAGAAACCCCATGTCGATGGGCTTTTAGAATCACTTGATGCTTGCGAACCATGCCTCATGGGCAGGATGACTAAGACTCCGTTCTGCGGAACAATGGAGCGAGCCACTGTCTTATTGGAAATAATACATATTGATGTATGCGGTCCGATGAGTGTTGAGACTCGTGGCGGGTATCGTTATTTTTTGACCTTCACAGATTATTTGAGCAGATATGGGTATATCTACTTAATGAAACATAAGTCCAAAACATTTGAAATGTTCAAAGAATTTTAGAGTGAAGTGGAAAATCATCATAACAAGAAAATAAAGTTTCTACAATCCGACCGTGGAGGTGAATATTTGAGTTACGAGTTTGATCTTCATTTGAAACAATGTGGAATAGTTTCACAACTCACGCCACCTGGAACACCACAACGTAGTGGTGTGTCCAAACGTTGTAACCGCACTTTATTAGATATGGTGCGATCTATGATGTCTCTTACCGATTTACCACTATCGTTTTGGGGTTATGATTTAGAGACGGCTGCATTCACATTAAATAGGGCAACATCTAAATCCATTGAGACGACACCATATGAACTGTGGTTTGGCAAGAAACCTAAGCTGTCGTTTCTTAAAGTTTGGGGCTGCGATGCTTATGTGAAAAAGCTTCAACCTGATAAGCTCGAACCAAAATCGGAGAAATGTGTCTTCATAGGATACCCAAAAGAAGCTGCTGGGTACACCTTCTATCATAGATCCGATGGTAAGATATTCGTTGCTAAGAATGGATCCTTTCTAGAGAAGGAGTTTCTCTCGAAAGAAGTGAGTGGGAGGAAAGTAGAACTTGATGAGGTAGTTGTACCTTCTCCCAAATTGGAAAGTGGTTCATCACAGAAATCAGTTCCAGTGATGCCTACACCAAATAGTGAGGAAGTTAATGATGATGATCATGAAACTTCAGATCAAGTTACTACCGAACATCGTAGGTCAACCAGAGTACGTTCCGCATCGGAGTGGTATGGTAACCCTGTTTTGGAAGTCATGTTACTAGACCATGACGAACCTACGAACTATGAGGAAGTGATGATGAGACCAGATTCCGCAAAATGGCTTGAGGCCATGAAATCTGAGATGGGATCCATGTACGAGAACAAAGTGTGGACTTTGGTTGACTTGCCCGATGATCGGCTAGCCATAGAGAATAAATGGATCTTCAAGAAGAAGACTGACGCTGACGGTAATATTACTGTCTACAAAGCTCGACTTGTCGCGAAGGGTTTTCGACAAGTTCAAGGGATTGACTACGATGAGACCTTCTCACCCGTAGCGATGCTTAAGTCTGTCCGAATCATGTTAGCAATTGCCGCATTTTATGATTACGAAATTTGGCAAATGGATGTCAAAACTGCATTCCTTAATGGATTTCTTAAAGAAGAGTTGTATATGATGCAACCAAAAGGTTTTGTCGATCCTAGAGGTGCTAACAAGTGTGCAGGCTCTAGCGATCCATTTATGGACGGGTGCAAGCCTCTCGGAGTTGGAATATACGCTTTGATAGTGTGATCATAGCATATGGTTTTATACAGACTTTTGGAGAAGCCTGTATTTACAAGAAAGTGAGTGGGAGCTCTGTAGCATTTCTGATATTATATGTGGATGACATATTGTTGATTGGAAATAATACAGAATGTCTGGATAGCATAAAAGGATACTTGAATAAGAATTTTTCAATGAAAGACCTCGGTGAAGCTGCTTATATATTGGGCATCAAGATCTATAGAGATAGATCAAGACGCTTAATTGGACTTTCACAAAGCACATACCTTGATAAAGTTTTGAAGAAGTTCAAAATGGACCAGTCAAAGACAGGGTTCTTGCCTATGTTACAAGGTGTGAAGTTGAGTCAGACTCAATGCCCGACTACTGCAGAAGATAGAGAGAAAATCAAAGTTATTCCCTATGCCTCAGCCATAGGATCTTTCATGTATGCAATGTTGTGTACCATACCTAATGTGTGCCTTGCTATAAGTTTAGTAGGGAGGTACCAAAGTAATCCAGGAGTGGATCACTGGACAGCGGTCAAGAACATCCTGAAATACCTGAAAAGGACTAAGGATATGTTTCTCATGTATGGAGGTGACAAAGAGCTTGTCATAAATGGTTATGTTGATGCAAGCTTTGACACTGATCCAGATGACTCTAAGTTGCAAATAGGATACGTACTTATATTGAATGGTCGAGCTGTCAGTTGGTTGAGTTCCAAGCAAAGCATCGTGGCGGGATCTACGTGTGAAGCGGAGTACATAACTGCTTCAGAAGCAGCAAATGAAGGAGTTCATATCCGATCTAGGTGTAATACCTAGTGCATCGGGTCCAATGAAAATCTTTTGTGACAATACTGGAGCAATTACCTTAGTGAAGGAATCCAGATTTCACAAGAGATCCAAACACATCAAGTGACGCTTCAACTCCATCCATGATCAAGTCAAGGAGGGAGACATAGAGATTTGCAAAATACATACAGATCTGAATGTTGCAAACCCGTTGACTAAGCCTCTTCCATGAGCAAAACATGATCAGCACCAAGACTCCATGGGTGTTAGAATCATTACTATGTAATCTAGATTATTGACTCTAGTGCAAGTGGGAGACTGAAGGAAATATGCCCTAGAGGCAATAATAAAGTTGTTATTTATATTTCCTTATACCATGATAAATGTTTATTATTCATGCTAGAATTGTATTAACCGAAAACTTAGTACATGTGTGAATACATAGACAAAACGGAGTGTCCCTGGTATGCCTCTACTTGACTAGCTCGTTAATCAAAGATGGTTAAGTTTCCTAACCATAGACATGTGTTGTCATTTGATGAGTGGGATCACATCATTAGAGAATGATGTGATGGACAAGACCCATCCGTTAGCTTAGCATAATGATCGTTAAGTTTTATTGCTATTGCTTTCTTCATGACTTATACATATTCCTCTGACTATGAGATTATGCAACTCCTGAATACCGGAGGAACACTTTGTGTGCTATCAAACATCAAAATATAACCGGGTGATTATAAAGATGCTCTACAGGTGTCTCCGAAGGTGTTTGTTGGGTTGGCATAGATCGAGATTAGGATTTTTCACTCAGAGTATCGGAGAGGTATCTCTGGGCCCTCTCGGTAATGCACATCACTATAAGCCTTGCAAGCAATGTGACTAATGAGTTAGTTGTCGAATGATGCATTACGGAACAAGTAAAGAGACTAGCCGGTAACGAGATTGAACTAGGTATGATGATACCGACGATCGAATCTCGGGCAAGTAACACACCAATGACAAAGGGGACATATGTTGTTATTGTGGTTTGACTGGTAAAGATCTTCGTAGAATGTTTAAACCAATATGAGCATCCAAGTTCTGCTATTGGTTATTGATCGGAGATGTGTCTTGGTCATTTCTACATAGTTCTCGAACCCGTTGGGTCCGCACGCTTAACGTTCGATGACGATATGTATTATGAGTTATGTGTTTTGGTGACCGAATTTTGTTCGGAGTCCAAGATGAGATCACGGACATGACGAGGAGTCTCGAAATGGTCGAGAGGTAAATATTCATATATTGGAAGGTAGTATTCGTACATCGAAATGGTTTCCAGTGGTTCGGGTATTTTATCGGAGTACCGAGGGGTTACCGGAACCCCCTGGGGGAAGTATTGGGCTTGCATGGGCCTTAGTGGAGAGAGAGGGGAGCCCACAAAGGTGGCGTGCTGATACGTCCATTTTGCATCATGTTTATTTACTGTTATTTATAATGTTTTTATCCATAATAATGCTTTTTGGAGTAATTCTAATGCCTTTTATCTCATAATATGCAATGTTTACACAAAGAGGGAGAATTCCAGCAACTGGAAATCTGGACCTGGAAAAGCTACGTCAGGCCACCTATTCTACACAACTCTAAATGAGCTGAAACTTCATGGAGAATTTTTATGGAATATATGAGGAATATTGGAGCCAATAAATAGCATAGGAGGCCCACCAGGTGGGCACAACCCACCTGGGCGCGCCAGGGAGCCTAGGCGCGCCCTGGTGGGTTGTGCTCACCCAGGCCCACCTCTGGTGCCTATCTTCTGGTATATAAGTCATTTTGACCTATAAAAAATAAGGAGAGGACTTTCAGGATGTAGCGCCGCCGCCTCGAGGCGGAACTTGGGCAGGAGCACTTTTGCCCTCCGGCGGAGCGATTCTGCCGGGGGAACTTCCCTCCCGGAGGGGGAAATCATCGTCATCATCATCACCAACAACTCTCCCATCTTGGGGAGGGCAATATCCATCAATATCTTCAACAACACCATCTCCTCTCAAACCCTAGTTCATCTCTTATGTTCAATCTTGTTACCGAAACTATAGATTGGTGCTTGTGGGTGACTAGTAGTGTTGATTACATCTTGTAGTTGATTACTATACTGTTTATTTAGTGGAAGATTATATGTTCATATCCAATATGCTATTTAATACCCCTCTGATCATGTTTATTTTTTGTGAGTAGTTACTTTTGTTCTTGAGGTCACGGGAGAAATCATGTTGCAAGTAATCATGTGAACTTGATATGGGTTCGGTATTTTGATAGTATGTATGTTGTGATTCCCTTAATGGTGTCATGTGAACGCCGACTACATGACACTTCACCATATTTGGCCTAAGGGAATGCATTGTGGAGTAGCAATTATATGATGGGTTGCGAGAGTGACAGAAGCTTAAACCCCAGTTTATGCGCTATTCCGTAAGGGACCAATTGGATCCAAAAGTTTAATGCTATGGTTAGAATTTATTCTTAATATTTTTCTCGTAGTTGCGAATGCTTGTAGGAGGGTTAATCATAAGTAGGAGGTTTGTTCAAGTAAGAAAAACACCTAAGCACCGATCCACCCACATATCAAATTACCGAACACGAATTAAGCCAACATGATGAAAGTGACTAGATGAAATTCCCGTGTACCCTCAAGAACGCTTTACTTATCATAAGAGACCGTTTTGGCCTGTCCTTTGCCTCAAAAGGATTGGGCTACCTTGCTGCACTTTTGTTACTACTATCGTTACTTGCTCGTTACAAATTACCTTGCTATCAAACTACTCGGCTACTTACAATTTCAGTACTTGCATACATCACTTTGCTGAAAACCACTTGTCATTTCCTTCTGCTCCTCGCTGGGTTCGACACTCTTACTGATCGAAAAGAGCTACAATTAATCCTCTATACTTGTGGGTCATCAAGGCTATTTCTAGCACCGTTGTCGGAGAGTGAAGCGCCTTTGGTAAGTGCAATTTGGTAAGGAAACATTTATATAGTGTGCTGAAATTTATTGTCACTTGTTACTATGGAAAACAATCCTTTGAGGGGTTTGGTCGGGGTATCTTCACCTCGTCCGGAACCGCAATTAGCTACCCCTCAACCTACTTCACCTACTGAAAATATTGAATATGAAATTCCTTCGGGTATGATAGAACAACTGCTAGCTAATCCTTATGCAGGAGATGGAACCGAACATCCTGATATGCACTTGATATATGTAGAACAAATTTGTGGATTGTTTAAGCTTGCAGGTTTACCCGGGGATGAAGTTATGAAAAAGGTTTTCCCTTTATCTTTCAAGGTAAAAGCATTGGCATGGTATAGGCTATGCGATGATATTGGATCTTGGAATTGGAATCATTTGAAATTGGACTTCCACCAAAAAATTTATCCTATGCATCTAGTTCATCGTGATCGGAATTATATATATAATTTTTGGCCTCGTGAAGGAGAAAGTATCGCTCTAGGTTGGGGGAGGCTTAATTTAATGTTATATTCATGCCCCAATCATGAGCTCTCAAGAGAAATTATTATCCAGAATTTTTATGCTTGGCTTTCTCGTAATGATCAAGCCATGCTTGATACTTCCTGTGCTGGTTCTTTTATGAAGAAGACTATTGAATTCCGGTGGGATCTTTTGGAAAGAATTAAACGCAACTCTGAAGATTGGGAACTCGACAAAGGTAAAGAGTTAGGTATTAAACTTAAGTATGATTGTGTTAAATCTTTTATGGATACCAATGCTCTTCAAAAGTTTAGCACTAAATATGGACTTGACTCTGAGATAGTAGCCTCCTTTTGTGAATCATTTGCTACTCATGTTGATCTCCCTAAAGAGAAGTGGTTTAAATATCACCCACCTATTAAAGAAGAAATTAAAGAACCAGTACCAGTTAAAGAAGAAACTATACTTTACAATGTTGATCCAGTTGTTCCTACTACTATATTGAGAAACCACCTTTTCCTGTTAGGATAAAGGAACACGCTAAAGTTTCAACTGTGGTTGACAAAAGCTATATTAGAACACCTAAACCTGATGAACAATTTAAAGTATAACCTAGTATTGCTATGGTTAAAGATCTCTTGGAAGAAAATGTAGATGGGCATGTTATTTACTTCTGTGAAGAAGCTACTGGAATTGCCAAACCTGATAAAAAAGATAAACATAGACCTGTTGCTGCATGCCCGTTGTCTCAGTTAATATAGGAGATCATTGTTATCATGGTTTATGTGACATAGGTGCTAGTGTGAGTGCTATTCCTTACACATTATATCAAGAAATTATGAATGACATAGCACCCCCAGAGATAGAATACATAGATGTTACTATTAAACTTGCTAATAGAGACACTATATCACCAACTGGAATTGTTAGCGATGTTGAAGTCCTGTGTGGGAAAATTAAATACCCTACTGATTTTCTTGCTCTTGGTTCCCCACAAGATGACTTTTGTCCCATTATCTTTGGTAGACCTTTCTTGAATACCGTTAATGCTAAAATGGATTGTAAGAAACAAACTGTCGGTATTAGTTTTGGTGATGAGTCTCATGAGTTTAATTTTTCCAAGTTTAGTAGAAAGCTTCATGAAAAAGAATTGCCTAGTAAGGATGAATTAATTGGTCTTGATTCTATTTTTGTACACCCTACTGATCCTTTATAACAATATTTTCTAGACCATGAAAATGATTTACATATGCATGAAAGAAATGAAATAGATAAAATTTTCTTTGAACAACGTCCTCTTCTTAAACACAATTTGCCTATTGAAACTCTAGGAGGTCCTCCTCCACCTAAAGGTGATCCCGTGTTTGAATTAAAACAATTTCCAGACACTTTGAAATATGCTTATCTTGATGAAAAGAAGATATATCCTATTATTATCAGTGCTAATCTTCCAGAACATGAAGAAGAAAGATTATTGAAAGTTCTAAGGAAGCACCGAGCTACTATTGGATATACTCTTGATGATTTAAAGGGAATTAGTCCCACTCTATGTCAGCACAAAATTAATATGGAACCTGCATGCTAAACCCATTGTTGATCACCAACGTCGGTTAAACCCGAAGATGAAAGAAGTGGTAAGAACGGAAATATTAAAACTTCTGGAAGCATGTATAGTCTATCCTATAGCTGATAGTAGATGGATAAGTCCTGTTCATTGTGTGCCTAAGAAAGGATGTATTACTCTTGTTCCTAATGATAAGAATGAACTTATTCCACAAAGAATTTTTACAGACTATAGAATGGTAATTGATTTTAGGAAATTAAACAAAAAAACTAGAAAAGATCATTACCCTCTGCCTTTTATTGATCAAATGCTTGAAAGATTATCTAAGCACACACATTTTTGCTTCCTTGATGGATATTCTAGTCTTTCACAAATACCTGTTTCTCAACTTGATCAAGAAAAGACCACTTTTACTTGTCCCTTTGGAACCTATGCTTATAGACGTATGCTTTTCGGTTTATGTAATGCGCCTGCTACCTTTCAAAGATGTATGACTGCTATATTCTCTGACTTCTGTGAAAAGATTGTTGAGGTTTTCATGGATGCCTTTTCTATTTATGGGAAGTCTTTTGATGATTGTTTAAGCAATCTTGATCAAGTTTTGCAGAGATGTGAACAAACAAATCTTGTCTTGAATTGGGAGAAGTGCCACTTTATGGTTAATGAAGGCATTGTCTTGGGTCATAAAATTTCGAAAGAGGTATTGAAGTGGACAAAGCTAAGGTTGATGCAATTGAGAAAATTCCATGTCCTAAAGATATAAAAGGTATTCATAGTTTCTTAGGTCATGCTGGTTTCTATAGGAGATTTATCAAAGACTTCTAAAAATTTCCTAGGCCTCTTACTAGTCTCTTGCAAAAGGATATTCCTCTTGTTTTTGATGATGATTGTTTAGAAGCCTTTGAAACACTCAAGAAAGCCTTAATTTTTGCACCTATTGTTCAACCACCTGATAGAAACTTGCCTTTTGAAATTATGTGTGATGCTAGTGATTATGCTGTTGGTGCTGTTCTAGGACAAAGAGTTGATAAGAAACTTAATGTAATTCATTGTGCTAGTAAAACTCTAGACAATGCTCAAAGAAATTATGCTACTACAGAAAAAGAACTTTTACTAGTTGTGTTTGCTTGTGATAAATTTAGATCTTATATTGTTGATTCCAAAGTAACTGTTCACACAGACCATGCTGCTATTAAATATCTTATGGAAAAGAAAGATGCTAAACCTAGACTTATTTGATGGGTTCTCTTATTACAAGAATTGGATTTACATATCATTGATAGAAAAGGAGCTGAGAACCCAGTAGCTGATAATTTATCTAGGCTTGAAGATGTGCTTGAGGACCCACTACCTATTGATGATAGTTTTCCTGATGAGCAGTTAGCTGTAATAAATGTTGCTCATAGTACTCCTTGGTATGCTGACTATGCTAATTACATTGTTGCTAAATATTTACCACCTAGCTTTACTTATCAACAAAAAAAATTCTATGATTTAAGACATTACTTTTGGGATGACCCACATCTTTATAAAGGAGTAGATGGTATCATTAGATGTTGTGTACCTGAGCATGAACATGGACAAATCCTATGGAAATGTCACTCCGAAGCTTATGGAGGGCATCATGCTGGAGATAGAACTGCTCACAAGGTATTGCAATCTGGATTTTATTGGCCTACTCTCAAGGATGCCCGTAAGTTCATCTTATCTTGTGATGAATGTCAAAGGATAGGTAATATCGATAAGCATCAAGAAATGCCTATGAATTATTCACTTGATGTTGAACCATTTGATGTTTGGGGATTTGATTACATGGGACCTTTTCCTTCCTCTAATGGGTATACACATATTTTGGTTCCTGTTGATTATGTTATTAAATGGGTAGAAGCTATTCCAACCAGTAGTGCTGATCACAACGCCTCTATTAAAATGCTTAAGGAAGTTATTTTCCCAAGGTTTGGAGTCCCTAGATATTTAATGACTGATGGTGGTTCACACTTTATTCATGGTGCTTTCCGTAAAATGCTTGCCAAGTATGATGTTAACCATAGAATTGCATCACCTTGTCATCCTCAGTCTAGTGGTGAAGTTGAACTTAGCAATAGAGAAATAAAATTAATTTTGCAAAAGACTGTCAATAGGTTCAGGAAGAATTGGTCTAAGAAATTAGATGATGCACTTTGGGCTTATAGAACAACATATAAAAATCCTATGGGTATGTTTCCTTATAAAATAGTTTATGGAAAAGCTTGTCATTTGCCTCTTGAGTTAGAACATAAAGCATATTAGGCAATCAAAGAACTCAATTATGATTTCAAACTTGTCGGTGAAAAGAGGTTATTTGATATTAGCTCATTAGATGAATGGAGAACCCAAGCTTATGAAGATGCAAAATTATTCAAAGAAAAAGTTAAAAGATGGCATGACAAAAGAATCCAAAAGTGTGAGTTTAAAGTCGGAGAATATGTTCTTTTGCACAACTCTCATTTTAGATTCTTTGCAGGAAAACTCCTCTCACAATGAGAAGGCCCATATGTCATCGAGGAGGTTTATCGGTCTGGAGCCATCAAGATAAATAATTCCGAAGGTACTAACCTGAAGGTTGTCAATGGGCAACGAATAAAACATTATATCTCAGGTACGCCCATTAATATTGAAACTAATATTATCCAAACTTTGACACCGGAAGAACACATAAAAGAGTCCTTCCGGAACACTCCAGAATCGTGAAAATAAGGAGGTACGTGATACGGTAAGTAAACGGACTCCAAAAATCCACAAAAATATTTTTTTATCAGTTTTGGAATATTTAGAAAATTTGGAAATAAAGAAACTTCCAGGAAGCGTACCCTGGTGGGCACAAGACACCAGGGCATGCCAGACTTGCCTGGCGCGCCCAGGTGGGTTGTGCCCACCTGGGACACCTTCCATACTCTGTTTTCTTCCGTATGATTGTCCTCCAAGATAAAAAAATCTATATATACTTCCCAAACCTATTGATCACCGTATCACGTAGAATTCCTCTGTTCTCATTTCTTGCTATTTTTCTGCCAGATCCCATCTACCATGACCACCTCAAGTTCCTCCAAGGACAAGTTCTTCAAGAATGTCATCAACCCATATCTGCGGGAGGTGGTGCAACACCCTTAGACCATCCAGATGCATGAGGGGGTGCTTCACCTCCGCGATGTGCCATGTCCAAAGGGGACGGGAACCGTGGAGGCCAGGCTTGAAGCCATGGAGCAGGACATCATCTGGTGCAAGGGGATGGTGGAGCATGGACTCAACGCCAATCACCTTATGATCACAGACCTCTCCCGTGATCTCAAGGTAGATGGCAAGCCCATGAAGGACATCGTCTTCATCCTCAATGAGCAAATCAACTTCCTCCAAAGCCAAATCTATGACCTCCAAAACCAAGTCTTTGAATATGAGGCAAGATTTAAAGGTATGAGTTTGGCTGCTAGTTGCAGGACCCGTAAGACTCACTCCTCCTCTTATGATGGTGGACCACTACCATGGAAATCTGAGGATAAGATCCCTTCTTCATCTCCAACATCATCTTCTCCACCACCAAAGGAGAACTGAGTATCGGGTATGTGCACTCCCCTTGGCCTCCACCAAGCTTGGGGGAGGTGCCCCGGTATCGTATCATCCCACTATCTTTTTGCTTTTACTTATTTCAGTTCGATCTTTTTGCTTTAGATGAATAAACGTAAGTTCAATCCTTTCTTCCTTGAGAGTTTGCTTAGTGATTTATCCTTGTAATTGTGTGCAAGTTATATAATAAAGTTTAGTCTGAGTTTTTGCTTTCTTTACTTTCATGTTACAAATTAAAGAAAGGAAATAAGAAAAAGAAAAGAAAAGAAATAAATAAAAGAAAGGAAAGAAATAATGAAAAGATCATATACTAATCTCATGGTAGGTGATGAAACCACATAAGGAAAAGTATAAGTAGAAAATTTTATTAGAGATTGACAAACATAGCATTAGTCAATGATGCAACTCATGAAAGAATTAATAAGGGAAGATAAGATTCACATATAAATATACTATCATAGAAATCTTTTGTGATTGTGAGCCCTCATCAAAATATCATATGCCAAAATTGTTGAGGTTGGACAAGGAAGACAACTTAATGGTTTATGTTTGTTTATATTCACATAGAAGCCATATTGTCATAGATCCTTCAACATGTGGTGCTTGCCCCTATCTTTGCTAGCCAAAAATTCCGCACTAAGTAGAGATACTACCTATGCATCCAAAAACCCTTAAACCCAAATCTTATTTTCAAGTGTCCACCATACCTACCTAGGGATTGAGCAAGATCCCTCAAGTAAGTTCTCATCAGTGCAAAAAGGCAATAAAATTGATTCTAAATGTGTGATATCATTTAGTGTAAGAGAAAACTGAGCGTTGCATGAACTTGTGATGGTGAAGAATAAAAGAGACAAACTGCATAATAAAGGTTGCTATCACAAGGGGCAATGTAACGTGACATTCTTTTGCACTAAGGGGTTGAGCATACAAACAAATAAGCGTATGGCAACCTCTGCTTCCCTCTGCGAAGGCCTATCTTTTACTTTTATGTATTTACTTTTTTGCAAAGAGTCAAAGTTTTCCTTCTATTCCTTTTTATTTTTCTCGTTTGGCAAGCATCATGTGGTGAGGAAAGATCTAGGAACATATGTCCAGCTGAATATAGATAACATGAGTTATTATTGTTGACATCACCCTTGAGGTGAGTACATTGGGAGGCGAAACTATAAGCCCCTATCTTCCTATGTGCCCGGTTGAAACGTTTTGCTCATGTGTATGCGGTGAGTGTTAGCAATCATAGAAGACTATATGATGGTTGAGTATGTGGACTTGCCTAAAGGCTCCGATACATGACCCTTCCTAAAAAGATGATGAATTGTAGTTGCAAAGTTGACTGAGAACATAGTTTGTTGGTTTTTAATAGAGTTTTTGCTTTATACTTTGATGGTGTGATGAATTGTTACTTATTCATGAGAAGTATATGATAAAAGTTTTATGATAATAGTCTTATGTTTAATCTTGTTGTTGTTATAATAATCAACATGATGCTTCTATGCCCTGCATTTTGTTTTTATCGACACCTCTCTCTCAAAGAATGTGGACATGTTTTTCAATTTCGGTTTTCTCTTGAGGACAAGCGAGGTCTAAGCTTGGGGGAGTTGATACGTCCATTTTGCATCATGTTTTCTTACTGTTATTTATAATGTTTTTTATCCATAATAATGCTTTTTGGAGTAATTCTAATGCCTTTTCTCTCATAATATGCAACGTTTACACAAAGAGGGAGAATACCGACAGTTGGAAATCTGGACCTGGAAAAGCTACGTCAGGCCACCTATTCTGCACAATTCCAAATGAGCTGAAACTGCACGAAGAATTTTTATGGAATATATGAGGAATATTGGAGCCAATAAGTACCAGAGGAGGCCCACCAGGTGGGCACACCCCACCTGGACGCGCTGATGTCTACTACACAACTTTATTCTTGTAGACACGTGTTGGGCCTCCAAGCGCAGAGTTTTGTAGGACAGTAGCAATTTTTGAAAGTGCAACTATCCCTAGGTGGTTTTGGTAATTCCTAACAACATATAGCTCATTGAGCTAACATTATTCCAAGATTAATATTTTAGGAAAAGCTCAATGAGTGGCATGGCATGGATGAGGAAAGTGGACCCCTCAAAATACTAAGGACAAAAAGATTGGCTCAAGCTCAAAGCTCAAGACTCTACATTTTATATTTTAGTGATCCAAGATCACATTGAGTCTATAGGAATAGCCAATACTATGAAGGAGGGATGAGGTGTTGTTTAATGAGGTTCTTGCTTCATAGTGCTTAGTGATATGCTCCAAAACCCTCAACTACCTTCCCACATCCACATATGACCTAAACCAAAAGTCAAACTCGGCCACACCAATTCTTTCTATCCGGCGCCACCGAGTTCAGATGTCATAGCCACTGCCACAAACCCTAGGCAAATCGGTCTCACCGTTAGGGATTTCGGTCACACCGAGATGGGGTTGTAATTTCTCTGTATCCCTTCATAACGTTTCGGTCCTACCGAGATGAGCGATCGGTCCCACCGAGATTGCAATGTAAACTCTCTGTTTTCCTTTTGTAACATTTCGGTCCCACCAAAATGAGCAAATCGGTCCCACCGAGTATACCTGACCAACTCTCTGGTTAGCTCATTACCAATATCGGTCCCACCGAGTTTGTGTAATCGGTCACACCGAGATTACGTTATGCCCTAACCCTAACCATGTCGGTCCTACCGAGTTGCATCTCAGTCCCACCGAAAATCCTAACGGTCACTAGGTTTGCTAAATCGGTCCAACCGAGTTTCTCAATTCGGTCTCACCGAGATTGGTAAATTGTGTGTAACGGTTAGTTTTTGTGTGGAGGCTATATATACCCCTCCACCCACTCTTCATTCGTGGAGAGAGCCATCAGAACATACCTACACTTCCAATACACATTTTCTGAGAGAGAACCACCTACTCATGTGTTGAGGCCAAGATATTCCATTCCCACCATATGAATCTTGATCCCTAGCCTTCCCAAGTTGCTTTCCACTTAAATCTTCTTTCCACCAAATCCATATCCCGTGAGAGAGAGTTGAGTGTTGGGGAGACTATCATTTGAAGCATAAGAGCAAGGAGTTCATCATCAACACACCATTTGTTACTTCTTGGAGAGTGGTGTCTCCTAGATTGGCTAGGTGTCACTTGGGAGCCTCCGACAAAGATTGTGGAGTTGAACCAAGGAGTTTGTAAGGGCAAGGAGATCGGCTACTTCGTGAAGATCTACCGCTGGTGAGGCAAGTCCTTCGTGGGCGATGGCCATGATGGAATAGACAAGGTTGCTTCTTCGTGGACCCTTCGTGGGTGGAGCCCTCCGTGGACTCGCGCAACCGTTACCCTCCGTGGGTTGAAGTCTCCATCAACATGGATGTACGATAGCACCACCTATCAGAACCACGACAAAACATCTGTGTCTCCAATTGCGTTTGAATTCTCCAAACCCTTCCCTTTACATTCTTGCAAGTTGCATGCTTTACTTTCCGCTGCTCATAGACTCTTTGCATGCTTGCTTGAATTGTGTTAAGATTGCTTGACTTGTGCTAAGATAGCTAAAATCTGCCAAAGACTAAAATTGGGAAAAGGATAGATTTTTATTTGGTCAAGTAGTCTAATCACCCCCTCTAGACATACTTTCGATCCTACAAGTGGTATCAGAGCTTTGGTCTCCATTTGCTTTGATTTCCATAGCTTTTGGTGGTCATAGCCTTGGTTTCACAACCTAGGAGAGTATGGCGTCTAGCGAGGGAAATTATCACCGTAGAGGTCCTTACTTTGATGGTACTAATTTTGCTAGTTGGAAGCATAAGATGAAAATGCATATTCTTGGACATAACCCCGCCGTTTGGGCTATTGTGTGTGTTGGCTTGCAAGGTGAATTCTTTGATGGGAGAGAACTGAATCGTGAAGCTACCGCGGAAGAGTTGAAGATGCTACAATACAATGCTCAAGCTTGTGATATCCTCTTCAACGGGCTGTGCCCCGAAGAATTCAACAAAATCAGCTGTCTTGAGAATGCAAAGGAAATTTGGGATACTTTGATTGATATGCATGAAGGTACCGACTCCATCAAGGAATCCAAGTTGGATGTGCTTCTAAGTCAACTTGACAAGTTCAAAATGAAGGATGGTGAAGGTGTTACTGAAATGTACTCTAGGCTTGCTCTTATCACAAATGAGATTGCCGGCTTAGGAAGTGAAGAGATGACCGACAAATTCATCATCAAGAAGATCCTAAGAGCCCTGGATGGAAAATACGATACCGTATGCACATTGATCCAAATGATGCCAAATTACAAAGATCTCAAGCCAACGGAAGTCATTGGAAGAATTGTTGCTCATGAGATGTCACTCAAGGATAAGGAGGAGCTCCATAACAAGTTAAGTGGTGCCTACAAAGCCTCATGTGAAGCTCCAATGTCATCAAGTGAGAAACAAACCTTCAATGAAGAATTGAGCCTAATGGTGAAGAACTTCAACAAGTTGTACAAGAATAGAAGCAAAGAGAGAAGTTCCAAGTCAAGGTCCTACAATGACAAAAGATCTTCTAGTCGAGAGCGAAACTGCTACAATTGTGGAAGACCCGGACACTATTCCAATGAGTGTACGGCTCCCCACAAGAGAAGATTCTCCCAAAATAAGAAGTAGAAGAGAAGAATCACCATCAAGGGAGAGAAGGAGTAGGGATGATCGATATGAACGAAGACCCTCTCAGAGAAGCAAGGATTCGGAAATGAAGGACAAGTCATCAAGGAGCTACACAAAACGAAGACATCAAACTCATGTTGGTGAATGGGTATCCGGCTCCGACTCCGACAATGACTCCGAGAGAAGCTATCACTCCGACTCCGAATTACTCAAGATGAAGGTGTTGCCGGTCTAGCACTTGTGTCAACCAACTCCTACGACATATTTGATTCACCAAATGAAGGAATTGGAAGATGCTTCATGGCCAAAGGTCCAAAGGTATCACACCCCGAGTATGTTGATTTCAATAGTGATGAAGATGACTTGTTAGGTGATGATGATTTACTTGTTGACAACTATAGTGATGAATACTATGATGAAACGAATGACAATGATAAGGAGAAGATTGAGTCTCTAACTAAAGAACTAAACACTCTTAAGTTAGCTCATGAAACTATCTTAGGAGATCATCAAGAACTTTTAAGGACTCATGAGAAATTACGTTTTGAAAAGCTCAACCTTGAGCAAGAGCATGAGTTCTTAAAGGCAATCAATGATGATCTTCGCAAGAAAAGTTCTTCTTACATTGCCAAGCGTTTACTCTTATCCACTTACATGCCTCAAGTCAAGTCTAGTAACAAGAACAAGAAGGATTCTTCGTCTAGTAGTAACAATAATCATGCTAAATCCAATGTTGTTGCTTCTAGTAGTTCTCTTGGTTCCACTAACGATTCTCTTAGCCAAGTTACACTTGAGCAAGAAAATAGCTTATTGAAGGGAATTATAGAGAAAGGTGTTTACAAGAGCCTTGCCGGGAGTAAGCAATTCGAGGAAATTGTACGCAAGCAAGGAAGGCACCGGAAGAATCAAGGTGTTGGTTTTTAACGAAAGTTCAATGCCAATGGAGTTGAGTGGGAAGAAGATCAATACCCCAAGACGAAATTTGTTCCTCAACAAGAGAAGTATGATCCTACTTCTTTCAAAGGGACACAAGCTCAAGATGATCTTCCACCACAAGACCACAAGCAAAAAGGCAAGGACAAGCTTCAAGAGGAAATTGATGCATTTGAAGAAGCTCCTAAGGCCTTGGTCAAGTGGGTTCCCAAGACTACATAAAGTTCCACTTCATCAAGTACAACTACAACTCCGAGGATTCCCATCAAGATGGTGTGGATCCCGAAGAAGAAGAACTAGAGAGTTGTTGAGGGTGACTCCGCCAACATACTTCACTCTTATCATTTTGGCAAGAACAAGTGCAATCAACTTCCACATCTTGCACTAGTTCAAAGAGTCACAAACCCTCTTTTTGGTAAGACAAGGGACAAGGTAACCTAAAGCTTTCATAGAAATCATCTTGTGTGTGCATCACTCTATGTCTATGGATATCCTTGTTTGTTCCTTGTGGGACTAACCCGTGTAGGTATTGAAAGTGCAACTCACTCCAAAGGATAGCTCCAAATGATCTACATCAACATTGAGCATCCACATCTTCAACATCTACATGAAGTCATCATCGACAAAACCCAAGGTTAGTTCATCCCTCTTAGGGGGGATCTCACATCTAGGGGAGCTTTACTCTAACAATTGAGTTAAAGCAACTCTAATGGTGTGAACACAACAACGCTTTATGTAAAAGTGGTAACCCCACTTGTGCTTAAACGATGAGTATGACCTACGATCAAATGTTCTCATTTGACTCCTAAGTCAATATACTCATATATAGATGACCTAGTCATCTCCAATTGCTTGATAGATGCTAGAATTGTTTGTGCATGCTTTGCCACATATTTCATTTGTCATTTTATTGTGTGAGCATGTTGGTTGCATAATTTACTCATTCGAGGACATCCACTTGTTGCTTTGATTGATTGGTTTCCTTTTCTTTTGGCCAAGTGGATGGACAAGAATGCCTAAGAACCTTCTCGAGCTATCTATGCTTTTCTCGTCTCAAACTCTATTCATGCTGCATCACAAGATTTGATCAAGCCAGATTCGAACCACTCTGTGTGAGGAGCACTCGGAGTCCCCGATTCGTCATTGACTTAAACTTCCAAAACTTCTTTGTGCGTTTCGGTCTGACCGATTCACCCATTTCGGTCATACCGAGATCACTAAGTTGATCTAGGTTTTCAATCTCGGTGCAACCAATTTGAACTTTTCGGTCACATCGAGTTGCAGTAACTGCTTGTAGTTATGCATCTCGGTGCCACCGAGTTGTTCCACTCGGTCACACCGACAGGGTTGGGCTATATATATCCACGGGTCAAATTTTGGAAAACTTTCCGAACCTCCTCGACCCGCGCTTAGCCCGCTCTGCCTCCAGGGTCTCCGGATCGTCCTCCTCGTCGCCAGCCGCCTCCTGCCACTGGTCTCCGCCGCCGTCAACGGGAATCATCCCCGTCGTTGCCGCCGTAGCGAGTTCATCGCCGAACTAGGGTATGAACTCGATCACTGTGCTATTCTTATCTGATTCCTAGCACATTGTGTTCGCCATGTATCTTGCCACGATTGAGATCATTCTATCCAGTCAAAACACTCTGTAGTTTAGTCGTGAATTGAGAAATTAGGGTTAGGTTTCCATCGAAACCATCTCGGACCCATCGAGTTGTGGAACTCGGTTCCATCGATTCAGCTAAGGCCATTGCACATGTGATTCTCGGTCTGACCGAGAATTGCAAATCGGTGTGACCGAGTTCAGGACTTTGTGAAACCCTAGGAGTCTCGGTGTCACCGAACTGTGACTCGGTCTGACCGAGTTCACCAGTTTAGGTTCCAATAGCTGCTTCGGTATCACCGAGTTTACAAATCAGTTGATCCGAAATGCTTTCTGTGGAAAACTAAAACTAAGTTTTTGACTCATTCTTTTGCAAAAACCTCTGCATTTTGTGATGCTCATCCACTCTATCTCATCTATAATCTATTCACAGGGTCTGCTGTTAG
This sequence comes from Triticum urartu, assembly GCF_056163025.1. Taxonomy (NCBI): domain Eukaryota; kingdom Viridiplantae; phylum Streptophyta; class Magnoliopsida; order Poales; family Poaceae; genus Triticum; species Triticum urartu. Next base: position 478,351,432 of record NC_141873.1, on the reverse strand, counting down.
TATTTGCAATATGTCTGATCAGAGTGAGAGCCAGAACAAGTCAGAGGAGCAGGTTCACTTGAGTGAGGGCACTAGTCCCTCTAGCAGCTCTGATGAGGGTAGCAGGAGCACCCCAAGCAACTTACCCAAAGCTGCCACCAGGACCAGAAACAAGAAAACTTTTGAATCTGAGGATGAAGACTATGTGGCAGTTGAGGATGAGGCCACTTCCAAGAAGAAAGTGGTTAAAAAGGAATATAGCGCTACTGCTGCAACTAAGCCAGGTCTGAAGACCAAGAGGCCAGCAGGAAGACAGCCAATGTCTAAAGCCAGAGCCTCTACTCAAGTACCTTTGGAATCTGAACCCAAAGAGGCTGTTGCAGAAGGGAAGAAGAGGAAAGAGAGGGTCAAGAAGATCACTGCTAGAGTGCTTGGGAGATCTTCAATCATGAGAGATTCTGAAGAGGAAGAGGAAGAAGATGTTGCACCAGCACCCAAAGCTCAGAAGCTTATGGGTGATGCCATCAGGGCAGGGGCTGTTCCATTTAAGCCGAAGACTGCTCCTAAGGCTGCTGCTCCAGCTCCAAAGCCAAAACCAAAGAGGAGCACCAGGAACATCCCTGCTGAGGAGAAGAACAAGGCCCCAGTGCCTGAAGCTGAAATGAAAGAAGAAGATGATGAGTCACATGTCTTCAGGAAGTTGAAGCCAAAAATTCCAGATCACAATGATGCTCATCCAGTAGCTGAGAACATGAAGATAAGGAAGGAATCAGGATTGAGGCTATGGAGAGAGTCTGATCCATATGCCACCAGGAGAAGGACTGTTGTGGACTACAGGTTCCATACGAAGGAACATCAGGACTTCTATGAGGCCATCTCGCTTGACAAGAAGCCCATAGTGTGTGACATGAGATGGGTCGACTGGGAGTACATCAGGGAGAATGATGAACACTATCCAGGAGTATATGACAGTTTCAAGGCTTGTGGAGTTGATGAGTTTGTGGCTCAGAAGCTCACAAAATGGAATGATGAGCTCATCATGCAGTTCTACTCCACAGCTCACTTCTACCCAGAAGGAAGGATTGTCTGGATGTCTGAAGGTACTAGGTACCGGTCCACGGTTGCTGAATGGGCGAAATCGATCAATGCTCCAAAAGAGAGTGAAGATGACTTGGATGTCTATGCCAAGAAGAAGAAGGATCACAACACCATGGCACACATGTACAAGGAGATCCCAAATGCTACTCTTGAGACACACAAGTTTGGATCTGTACATTACCTTCTGTCAGGCCTGCCAACTATCAACTGGATCCTTAGGCACACTCTCTTGCCAAAGTCAGGAGATCACAAGATGATCAGAGGCCATGCAATAAACTTGCTGCACATTTTTGATGTTCCACAAAAGTTCAAGGTCATGAGTCTTATAGTTAAAACTATCAAGAGGACAGCTGCTGACCAAAAGAGAAGTTGTGGGTATACCCCACAGATCCAGGAGCTGATTAACTCCAAGATGGGCACTGGCACATACTTGTTGGACAAGGAGCACATGCCCATCTACCCAGAATTTTAGGACAACACTGTGGTTATGGATGAAAATGAACCATCTTCTATGCACGCACAAGCCAAGAAGGAGAAGGCAAAGGCTGAAAAGGTTGCAAGGATGCCAACTACTGAAGAAGCATCTCAGTATCTTCTAAAGAGCAAGCAAGATCAGCTTGGCTACTTCATTGCCTCCACTCTGAGGATTGAGAAGGGACTGGCCACCCTGACTCAAAACCAGGAGAGCTTGGAAAGGATCGTAGAGCAGAAGTTCTATGACATGGATGTGAAGGTAACTGTGATCCAGTCTGTTGTGGAGCAACTTCAGGATGATATGCAGGAGAGGAAGGGCAAGACAACCACTGATGCATTTGCCAGAGTGCCTAGAGCTCAGAGATCTGCTGCAGTGCATGTTCCAGACACCAGAGCAACTTCATCTGCACCAGCTACAGCTTCAGTGCCACCAGCTCCAGCACCTACTCCATCAGCTCCATCTACATCGACTGAAGCCTTTGTTCTTGGAGTTATACGGACACCACCACCTGAAGACCAAGCCTGAGAGACGATTTAGTGCTATGCATTTTCTAGGAACTTTTTGTTAACTTGTTGCCAAAGGGGGAGAAAAATGTATAGATCATAGGCTTCGAGAGAGAGAGCGTTGCTTTTTATTCTCTCTTGCTTTGGTGGTTGAACTTTATTTGCTTGTTTGAGATACTTTCTGTTTGCGTGATACTTGGATGATCATGTGTTTGATCATATGCTACTTCAATGCTTGTTGGATGACATTATCATTTTATCCCTATATGATCATTCACTTTGCTTGGTGATGAGTGCATGTATTTAATTATTATCATTTTGAGCGCTCAACCAAGATGTATGTGACATGGAAGAGTAACCCATGAGCCTAACTCTCTGTGCATTTGCATTCCAAAGCAAATCATAAACTATGCACGAATTTAGGGGGAGCTCTTGCTTTTCACATACTTCTCAAAGCGACAATGTTTTTCACTCTTATTATCATTCGTCGAAGCTTTGATCTAAATGTTGTCATCAATTACCAAAAAGGGGGAGATTGAAAGTGCAACTATCCCTAGGTGGTTTTGGTAATTCCTAACAACATATAGCTCATTGAGCTAACATTATTCCAAGATTAATATTTCAGGAAAAGCTCAATGAATGGCATGGCATGGATGAGGAAAGTGGACCCCTCAAAATACTAAGGACAAAAAGATTGGCCCAAGCTCAAAGCTCAAGACTCTACATTTTGTATTTTAGTGATCCAAGATAACATTGAGTCTATAGGAAAAGCCAATACTATCAAGGAGGGATGAGGTGTTGTTTAATGAGGTTCTTGCTTCATAGTGCTTAGTGATATGCTCCAAAACCCTCAACTACCTTCCCACATCCACATATGACCTAAACCAAAAGTCAAACTCGACCCCACCGATTCTTTCTATCTGGCACCACCGAGTTCAGATGCCATAGCCACTGCCACAAACCCTAGGCAAATCGGTCTCACCGATAGGGATTTCGGTCACACCGAGATGGGGTTGTAATCTCTCTGTTTCCCTTCGTAATGTTTCGGTCCTACTAAGATGAGCGATCGGTCCCACCGAGATTGCAATGTAAACTCTATGTTTTCCTTTTGTAAAATTTCGGTCCCACCGAGTTTACTTGACCAACTCTCTGGTTAGCTCATTACCAAAATCGGTCCCACCGAGTTTGTGTAATCGGTCACACCGAGATTACGTTATGCCCTAACCCTAATCGTATCGGTCCTACCGAGTTGCATCTCAGTCCCACCGAAAATCCTAACGGTCACTAGGTTTGCTAAATCGGTCCGACCGAGTTTCTCAATTCGGTCTCATCGAGATTGGTAAATTGTGTGTAACGGTTAGTTTTTGTGTGGAGGCTATATATACCCCTCCACCCACTCTTCATTCGTGGAGAGAGCCATCAGAACATACCTACACTTCCAGTACACATTTTCTGAGAGAGAACCACCTACTCATGTGTTGAGGCCAAGATATTCCATTCCCACCATATGAATCTTGATCTCTAGCCTTCCCAAGTTTCTTTCCACTCAAATCTTCTTTCCACCAAATCCATATCCTGTGAGAGAGAGTTGAGTGTTGGGGAGACTATCATTTGAAGCACAAGAGCAAGGAGTTCATCATCAACACTGTCGGGTTTCGTAGTAATTTCAAAAAATTTCCTACGCACACGCAAGATCATGTGATGCATAGCAACGAGAGGGGAGAGTGCTGTCTACGTACCCACGCAGACCGACTGCGGAAGCGTTGACACAACGTAGAGGAAGTAGTCGTACGTCTTCACGATCCAACTGATCAAACACCGAAACTACGGCACCTCCGAGTTCGAGCACACGTTCAGCTCGATGACGATCCCCGGACTCCTATCCAGCAAAGTGTCGAGGAAGAGTTCCGTCAGCACGACGGCGTGGTGACGATCTTGATGTACTACAGCAGCAGGGCTTCGCCTAAACTCCGCTACAGTATTATCGAGGAATATGGTGGCTGGGGGCACCGCACACGGCTAAGGAATAGATCACGTGGATCAACTTGTGTGTTCTAGGGTGCCTCTACCTCAGTATATAAAGGACCAAAGGGGGGAGGCTGGCCGGCCACAAGGGGCGCGCCAGGAGAGTCCTACTCCCTCCGGGAGTAGGAACCCCCCCCCCCCCCAATCCTAGTGGGAATAGGATTCCTTGGGGGGGGGGAAGAGAGAGAGGGGGCCGGCCACCTCTCCTAGTCCTAATAGGACTAGGGGAGGGGGGAGGCGCGCGGCCACCTTGGGCTGCCCCTTTCTCCTTTCCACTAAGGCCCACTAAGGCCCATATGGTTCCCGGGGGGTTCCGGTAACCTCCCGGTACTCCGGTAAAATCCCGATTTCACCCGGAACACTTCCGATATCCAAACATAGGCTTCCATATATCAATCTTTATGTCTCGACCATTTTGAGACTCCTCGTCATGTCCGTGATCACATCCGGGACTCCGAACAACCTTTGGTACATCAAAATGCATAAACTCATAATATAACTGTCATCGTAACCTTAAGCGTGCGGACCCTACGGGTTCGAGAACAATGTAGACATGACCGAGACATGTCTCCGGTCAATAACCAATAGCGGGACCTGGATGCCCATATTGGCTCCTACATATTCTACAAAGATCTTTACCGGTCAGACCGCATAACAACATACGTTGTTCCCTTTGTCATCGGTATGTTACTTTCCCGAGATTCGATCGTCTGTATCCAATACCTAGTTCAATCTCGTTACCGGCAAGTCTCTTTACTCGTTCTGTAATACACCATCCCGCAGCTAACTCATTTAGTTGCAATGCTTGCAAGGCTTAAGTGATGTGCATTACCGAGAGGGCCCAGAGATACCTCTCCGACAATCGGAGTGACAAATCCTAATCTCGAAATACGCCAACCCAACATCTACCTTTGGAGACACCTATAATGCTCCTTTATAATCACCCAGTTACGTTGTGACGTTTGGTAGCACCCAAAGTGTTCCTCCGGCAAACAGGAGTTGCATAATCTCATAGTCATAGGAACATGTATAAGTCATGAAGAAAGCAATAGCAACATACTAAACAATCGGGTGCTAAGCTAATGGAATGGTTCATGTCAATCAGATCATTCTCTTAATGATGTGATCCCGTTAATCAAATAACAACTCATTGTTCATGGTTAGGAAACATAACCATCTTTGATTAACGAGCTAGTCAAGTAGAGGCATACTAGTGACACTTTGTTTGTCTATGTATTCACACATGTATTATGTTTCCGGTTAATACAATTCTAGCATGAATAATAAACATTTATCATGATATAAGGAAATAAATAATAACTTTATTATTGCCTCTAGGGCATATTTCCTTCAAACACACCATTTGTTACTTCTTGGAGAGTGGTGTCTCCTAGATTGGCTAGGTGTCACTTGGGAGCCTCCGACAAAGATTGTGGAGTTGAACCAAGGAGTTTGTAAGGGCAAGGAGATCGCCTACTTCGTGAAGATCTACCGCTACTGAGGCAAGTCCTTCGTGGGCGATGGCCATGATGGGATAGACAAGGTTGCATCTTCGTGGAACCTTCGTGGGTGGAGCCCTCCGTGGACTCGCGCAACCGTCACCCCTCCGCGGGTTCAAGTCTCCATCAACGTGGATGTACGATAGCACCACCTATCGGAACCACGACAAAACATCCGTGTCTCCAATTGCGTTTGAATTCTCCAAACCCTTCCCTTTACATTCTTGCAAGTTGCATGCTTTACTTTCCGCTGCTCATAGACTCTTTGCATGCTTGCTTGAATTGTGTTAAGATTGCTTGACTTGTGCTAAGATAGCTAAAATCTGCCAAAGACTAAAATTGGGAAAAGGATAGATTTTTATTTGGTCAAGTAGTCTAATCACCCCCCTCTAGACATACTTTCGATCCTACAATTTTCCCTCAAGTGGATGAACTAAGGTTTATCAATCCGTGTGAGGTGTAGGATGAAGATGGTCTCTCTCAAACGACCCTGCAACCAAATACAAGAAATCTCTTGTGTCCCCAACACACCCAATACAATGGAAAATTGTATATGTGCACTAGTTCGGCGAAGAGATGGTAATAAAAGTGTAATATGGATGGTAGAAATATATTTTTATAATCTGAATAAATAAAAACAGCAAGGTAGCAAATAATAAACAGGCACAAAAATGGTATTGCGATGCTTAAAAACAAGGCCTAGGGTCCGTACTTTCGCTAGTGCAATCTCTCAACAATGCTAACATAGTTGGATCATATGATTATCCCTCAAAGTACAATAAAGAATCACTCCCGAGTTCCTATTAGCGGAGAACAAAATATAGGAATTGTTTGTAGGGTACGAAACCTCCTCAAAGCTATTCTTTCCGTTCGATCTATTCAAGAGTTCGTACTAAAATACGCAAAGCTATTTTTTCCGTTCGATCTATCCTAGAGTTCATACTAGAATAACACCAAAGAAAATTCATATTCATAATACTCAATCCACACAAAAAACTACAAGGAGACCCCAAAGTTTATATCGGAGAAAGGATAATAAAAACGTGCATCAACCCCTATGCATAGATCACCACGGGAATCCGCAAGTTGAGTGCCATAACGTATATCAAGTGAATCAATAAGATACCCCAATATCACCTCAAGTATTCATATCGCAAGACATACATCATGTGTTCTCAAATCTAAACATTCAATCCGACATGAAAAAACTTCAAAGGGTAAAGATTCAATTCATCACAACAAGATTATAGAGGGGAGAAACATCATATGATCCGACTATATTAACAAAGCCCATGATATAGATCACGAGAGAGAGATATTAAACACATAGCTACTGGTACAAACCCTCAGCCCTGAGGGTGGACTACTCCCTCCTCATCGTGGTGGCCGTCGGGATGATGAAGATGGCCACCGGAGATGACCCCCCTCGGCAGGGTGCCAGAACGGGTCTAGATTGGTTTTCGGTGGCTACAGAGCCCTGCAACGGCAGAACTTCTGATCTAGGTTAACCCCGAAGGGTTTCGGAATATTTGGGAATTTATAGTGCAAAGAAGGGGTGCGGAAGGCCACCGAGGTGGGCACAACCCACCTGGGCGCGCCCTGGTGGGTTGTGCTCCCCTCTGGGCACCCCCAGGTGCAGCTCTGGCCCAATGGGTTCCTTCTAGTCCAAAAAAATTCTCCATAAAGTTTCGCAGTGTTTGGACTCCGTTTGATATTGATTTCCTACAATGTAAAAAACAAGCAAAAACAACAACTGGCACTGGGCACTGGGTCAATAGGTTAGTCCCAAAAAATGATATAAAGTTGCTATAAAATGATTGTAAAATGCCCAAGAATGATAAAATAATAGCACGAATACGTCATAAATTATAGATATGTTGGAGACGTATCAATATCCCCAAGCTTAATTCCTACTCGTCCTCGAGTAGGTAAATGATAAAAGAAATAATTTATGAAGTGTGAATGCTAGCAAAGTGCATAAGTTTGATCAATGATAATTTCAATTACTTTCTTAGCATCATAACATCAATTCTTTCTTATGAAACTTCTCATGTTATAGTGGCAACCAATTCACATGTTAAGGTTCAAACAATGAATTCTCTTGAAACCCGACAACCTATGTTCTGAGTCACCAAGCAATTGCAATTCAACTTATTCAACGGAGTTTAAGTAAGAGCTCCACATACTCAACCATCATATAGTCTTCTATGATTGCTAACACTCACCTTGTACACATGAGCAAAATGTTTCAACCGGACACATAGAAAGATATGGGCTTATTGTTTTGCCTCCCAACGTATTCACCTCAAGGGTGATGTCAACAATAATAACTGATGCTACCCATATTCAACTGGACATATGTGCCTAGATCTTTCCTCACCACATGATGCTTGCCAAAAGAGAAAAATAAAAAGCAATAGGGAGAAAAACTTTGACTCTTTGCATAAAAGTAAATACTGAAAAGTAAAAGATAGGCCCTTCGCAAAGGGAAGTAGGGATTTGTAGAGGTGCCAGAGCTCAAAGCAAAAATTGAGAGATAAAAACATTTTGAGAGGCATACTTTTCCCACCAATGAAAACGACTTAGAGCTCCCAACACTTTCCATGCTAGATATATCATAGGCGGTTCCCAAACAGAAAATAAAGTTTATTCCTTTTTCCACCATACTTTCACTTTCCATGGCTAACAGTATCCACGGGTGCCCTCCATACCAACACTTTCCAAGGAATTTATTATTTGACAACATAAAGTAAATTCTTTTTTCATTTCTGGGCTGGGCATCCTAATACCTTTGCCTTACTCTCATGCAATGACAAGTGAATAAACACTCATCATGAGAATAACACATCTAGCATGGAAAATAATTGGCCACCCCTCACCCCTCACCGCTTCGCGAGCAGTACGAGCACACAAAAGAGGAATTTATTTTGAAAATTAGAGATGGCACATACAAATTTGCTTAGAATGACAAAATAATACCGCATATAGGTAGGTATGGTGGACTCTTGAAAATAAGATTTGGGTTTAAGGGTTTTTGGATGCACAAGTAGTATCTCTACTTGGTGCGGAATTTTTGGCTAGCAAAGATGGGGGGGCAAGCACCACATCTTGAAGGATCTATGACAATATAACTTCTATGTGAATATGAACAAACATAAACCATTACGTTGTCTTCCTTGTCCAACATCAACAATTTTGGCATATCATATTTTGATGGGGGCTCACAATCACAAAAGATTTCTATGATAGTATATTTATATGTGAATCTTCTCTTCCCTTATTAATTCTTTCATGAGTTGCATCATTGACTAATGCTATGTTTGTTAATCCCTTCTTATCCGCCAATCACTTGGGGTAATTCCGCTTCCAGTGACCAGTCCCTTTGCAGTAGAAACACTTAGTCTCAGGCTTAGGACCAGACTTGGGCTTCTTCACTTGAGCAGCAACTTGCTTGCTGTTCTTCTTGAAGTTCCCCTTCTTCCCTCTGCCCTTTTCTTGAAACTGGTGGTCTTGTCTACCATCAACACTTGATGTTTTTCTCGATTTCTACCTTCGTCAATTTCCGCATTACGAAGAGCTTGGGAATCGTTTCCGTTATCCCTTGCATATCATAGTTCATCACGAAGTTCTACTAACTTGGTGATGGTGACTAGAGAATTCTGTCAATCACTATCTTATCTGGAAGATTAACTCCCACTTGATTCAAGCGATTGTAGTACTCAGACAATCTGAGCACATGCTCACTAGTTGAGCGATTCTCCTCCATCTTTTAGCTATAGAACTTGCTGGAGACTTCATATCTCTCAACTCGGGTATTTGCTTGAAATATTAACTTCAACTTCTGGAACATCTCATATGCTCCATGAAGTTCAAAACGTCTTTGAAGTCCCGATTCTAAGCCGTTAAGCATGGTGCACTTAAACTATCAAGTAGTCATCATATTGAGCTAGGCAAACGTTCATAACGTCTGCATCTGCTCCTGCAATAGGTCTGTCACCTAGCGGTGCATCAAGGACATAATTCTTCTGTGCAGCAATGAGGATAAACCTCAGATCACGGATTTAATCCGCATCATTGCTACTAACATCTTTCAACACAATTTTCTCTAGGAACATATTAAAATAAACATATGAAAGCAACAACGCGAGCTATTGATCTACAACATAGATATGCTAATACTACCAGGACTAAGTTCATGATAAATTAAAGTTCAATTAATCATATTACTTAAGAACTCCCACTTAGATAGACATCCCTCTAATCTTCTAAGTGATCACGTGATCCATATCAACTAAACCATGTCCGATCATCACGTGAGATGGAGTAGTTTCAATGGTGAACATCACTATGTTGATCATATCTACTATATGATTCATGCTCGACCTTTCGGTCTCCGTGTTCCGAGGCCATATCTGTATATGCTTGGCTCGTCAAGTATAACCTGAGTATTCCGCATGTGCAACTGTTTTGCACCCGTTGTATTTGAACGTAGAGCCTATCACACCCGATCATCACGTGGTGTCTCAGCACGAAGAACTTTCGCAACGGTGCATACTCAGGGAGAACACTTCTTGATAATTAGTGAGAGATCATCTTAAAATGCTACCGTCAATCAAAGCAAGATAAGATGCATAAAAGATAAACATCACATGCAATCAATATAAGTGATATGATATGGCCATCATCATCTTGTGCTTGTGATCTCCATCTTTGAAGCACCGTCGTGATCACCATCGTCACCGGCGTGACACCTTGATCTCCATCGCAGCATCGTTGTCGTCTTGCCAATCTTATGCTTCCACGGTTATCGCTACCACTTAGTGATAAAGTAAAGCATTACAGCGCGATTGCATTGCATACAATAAAGCGACAACCATATGGCTCCTGCCAGTTGCCGATAACTCGGTTACAAAACATGATCATCTCATACAATAAAATTTAGCATCATGTCTTGACCATATCACATCACAACATGCCCTGCAAAAACAAGTTAGACGTTCTCTACTTTGTTGTTGCAAGTTTTACGTGGCTGCTACGGGCTTAAGCAAGAACCAATCTTACCTACGCATCAAAACCACAACGATAGTTTGTCAAGTTGGTGCTGTTTTAACCTTCGCAAGTACCGGGCGTAGCCACACTCAGTTCAACTAAAGTTGGAGAAACTGTCACCCGCAAGCCACCTATGTGCAAAGCATGTCGGGAGAACCGGTCTCGCGTAAGCGTACGCGTAATGTCGGTCCGGGCCGCTTCGTCCAACAATACCGCCAAACCAAAGTATCACATGCTGGTAAGCAGTATGACTTATATCGCCCACAACTCACTTGTGTTCTACTCGTGCATATAACATCAACATATAAAACCTAGGCTCTGATACCACTATTGGGTTTTGTAGTAATTTCAAAAAAAATCCTACGCACACGCAAGATCATGGTGATGCATAGCAACGAGAGGGGGAGAGTGTGATCTACGTACCCTTGTAGATCGACAATGGAAGCGTTAACTTGGTTGATGTAGTCGTACGTCTTCACGGCCCGACCGATCAAGCATCGAAACTACGGTACCTTCGAGTTCTAGCACACGTTCAGCTCGATGACGATCCCCGGACTCCGATCCAGCAAAGTGTTAGGGAAGAGTTCCGTCAGCACAACGGCGTGGTGACGATCTTGATGTACTACCGTCGCAGGGCTTCGCCTAAGCACCGCTACAATATTATCAAGGACTATGGTGGAAGGGGGCACCGCACACGGCTAAGAATATGATCATGTGGATCAACTTGTGTGTCTAGGGGTGCCCCTTGCCTCCGTATATAAAGGATCCAAGGGGGGGTGCGGCCGGCCCTAGTAGGAGGCGCGCAGGAGGAGTCCTACTCCTACTGGGAGTAGGACTCCCCTCCCTTTCCTTGTCCAAGTAGGAGAGGGGGAAGGAGAGAAGGAAAAGGGGGGGCGCCGCCCCTCCCTCCTTGTCCAATTCGGACTAGGGGGAGAGGGGGCGCGCGGCCTGCCCTGGCAGCCCCTCCTCTTCTCCACTTTAGGCCCATGAGGCCCATTAACCCCCCGGGGGGTTCCGGTAACCCCCCGGTGCTCCGATTTTATCCGAAACTTCCCCGGAACACTTCCGGTGTCCGAATATAGCCGTCCAATATATTAATCTTTATGTCTCGACCATTTCGAGACTCCTCGTCATGTCCGTGATCACATCCGGGACTCTGAACTAACTTCGGTACATCAAAACTCATAATATAACTGTCATCGAAACCTTAAGCGTGCGGACCCTATGGGTTCGAGAACAATGTAGACATGACCGAGACACGTCTCCGGTCAATAACCAATAGCGGAACCTGGATGCTAATATTGGTTCCTACATATTCTATGAAGATCTTTTATCGGTCAGGCCGCATAACAACATACGTTGTTCCCTTTGTCATCGGTATGTTACTTGCCCGAGATTCGATCGTCGGTATCCCATACCTAGTTCAATCTCGTTACCGGCAAGTCTCTTTACTTGTTCCGTAATACATCATCTCACAACTAACTCATTAGTTGCAATGCTTGCAAGGCTTATGTGATGTGTATTACTGAGAGGGCCCAGAGATACCTCTCCGACAATCGGAATGACAAATCCTAATCTCGAAATACGCCAACCCAACATGTACCTTTGGAGACACCTATAGAGCACCTTTATAATCACCCATTTACGTTGTGACGTTTGGTAGCACACAAAGTGTTCCTCCGGAAAACGGGAGTTGCATAATCTCATAGTCATAGGAACATGTATAAGTCATGAAGAAAGCAATAGCAACATACTAAACGATCGGGTGCTAAGCTAATGGAATGGGTCATGTCAATCAGATCATTCACCTAATGATGTGATCCCGTTAATCAAATAACAACTCTTTGTTTATGGTTAGGAAACATAACCATCTTTGATTAACGAACTAGTCAAGTAGAGGCATACTAGTGACACTCTGTTTGTCTATGTATTCACACATGTATTATGTTCCTGGTTAATAAAATTCTAGCATGAATAATAAACATTTATCATGATATAAGGAAATAAATAATAACTTTATTATTGCCTCTAGGGCATATTTCCTTCATTTCTTAAGTATTTCAAATGCTTCTACACAATCATCGTCAAAGACAAATGGTATATCTTTTTGCAATAAATTAGTCAGAGGCCGGGAAATTTTTGAGAAGTCCTTAATGAACCTCCTGTAAAATCCGGCGTGACCAAGGAAACTTCTTATACCTTTGATGTCCTTGGGACATGGCATCTTTTCAATAGCATCAACCTTGGCTTTATCAACTTCAATACCTCTTTCAGAAACTTTATGCCCCAAGACAATACCTTCATTAACCATAAAGTGGCACTTTTCCCAATTCAAGACAAGATTAGTTTCTTCACATCTCTGCAAAACTCGATCAAGATTGCTCAAGCAATCATCAAAAGAGGAACCATAGACGGAAAAATCGTCCATGAAAACCTCACAAATCTTTTCATAAAAGTCAGAGAATATAGCCATCATGCATCTTTGAAAGGTAGAAGGTGCATTACATAGACCAAAAGGCATACGTCTATAAGCAAAAGTACCAAAAGGGCATGTAAAAGTAGTCTTTGATTGATCTCTAGCCGACACAGGTATTTGAGAGAAACCAGAATAACCATCTAGAAAGCAATAGTGTGTATGTTTGCATAATCTTTCTAGCATTTGATCAATAAAAGGTAAGGGGTAATGATCTTTCTTAGTACCTTTATTTAATTTGCGGAAATCAATTACCATCCTATAACCTGTGATAATTCTTTGTGGAATCAATTCATCTTTATCATTAGGAACAACAGTAACACATCCCTTCTTAGGGACACAATGGACATGACTTACCCACTCACTATCAGCAACGGGATAAATTATACCTGCCTCCAGAAGCTTGAGTATTTCTTTTCTTACCACTTCTTTCATTTTAGGATTCAGACGTCGTTGAGGATCACGAACTGGTTTGGCATCTGCTTCCAAATTTATTTTATGTTTACATAGAGTGGGACTAATGCCCTTAAGATCATCAAGAGTATATCCAATAGCAGCACGATGCTACTTCAGAGTTTTCAATAATCTTTCTTCTTCATGCTCTGAAAGGTTAGCACTAATAATAACAGGATATATCTTCTTTTCATCAAGATAAGCATATTTAAGATTACCAGGCAAAGGTTTAAGCTCAAACACTGGATCACCCTTGGGTGGAGGAGGATCCCCTAAAATTTCAACAGGCAAATTGTGTTGCAGAATAGGTTCCTGTTTAAAGAATACTTCATCTATTTCCCTTCTTTCATTCATGAACATATCATTTTCATGGTCTAGCAAATAGTGTTCTAAAGGATCACTAGGAGGTACGTCAATAGAAGCAAGACCAATAATTTCATCCTTACTAGGTAATTCTTCCTCACGATGTTGTTTACTAAATTTAGAAAAATTAAACTCATGAACCATATCATCCAAGCCAATAGTAACAACATTCTTTGTGCAATCAATGGTAGCATTGACAGTATTTAAGAAGGGTCTACCAAATATAATGGGACAAAAGCTATCTTGTGGTGAACCAAGAACAAGAAAATCAGTAGGATATTTAGTTTTCCCACACAAGACTTCAACATCTCTAACAATTCCAATTGGTGAAATAGTATCTCTATTGGCAAGTTTAATTGTGACATCAATATCTTCTAACTCAGCAGGTGCAATTTCATTCTTAATTTCTTCATATAAGTCAATAGGTGTTACACTAGCACTAGCACCCATATCACATAAGCCATGATAACAATGATCTCCTATTTTAACAGAAATAACAGGCACGCCTACCACAGGTCTATGTTTATCTTTATCACAAGGTTTAGCAATTCTAGCAGTTTCACCTTCGAACTGGATAACATGCCCATCAATATTATCAGACAAGATATCTTCAACAATAGCAATATTAGGTTCTACTTTAACTTGCTCAGGAGGTGTATAAGTTCTAATATTGCTTTTACGAACAACAGTTGAAGCTTTAGCATGATCCTTTATTCTAACAGGGAAAGGTGGTTTCTCAACATAAGAAGTAGGAACAATAGGATCATTATAAGTGACAGTCTTTTCTTCAACTTTAATAGGTGCAGCTACTTTTACTTCTATGGGAGGATGATATTTAAACCACTTCTCCTTAGGGAGATCAACATAAGTAGCAAAAGATTCACAGAAAGAAGCTACTATCTCAGAGTCAAGTCCATATTTAGTGCTAAACTTACGGAAAATATCGATATCCATAAAAGATTTAACACAATCAAACTTAGGTGTCATACCTGACTCCTTACCTTCGTCGAGGTCCCAATCATCAGAGTTGCATTTAATTCTATCCAGTAAATTCCATCTAAATTCAATAGTCTTCATCATAAAAGAGCCAGCACAAGAAGTATCGAGCATGGTGTGATTGTTTTTAGAAAGCCGATCATAAAAACTTTGCATAATTATTTCTCTCGGGTAAGGATGGCAATGGATCGGGTTCGGCCCGGGTTGAACAAAACCAAATCCATATCCGAATCCACGAGGTTATTCTTTGCCCATCCATGAAAAAACCCACGGGCAAAAAATTGTGTCCATGTCCAAACCCGACGGATATCCATAACCAATGGATACCCATCGGGTCCTATCAAAACACGTATACATAATACCTTGAAAATCACATAACATGGCACAACACTCACATAAAGACTCAAATTCTCACAAAATGACATATGAGAAGGGCACCAGATGAAATAAGCGTTCAGATTCTCATAGAATGACATATCAGAACATCAAATAAGCATAAGTAGAAAAATCTCAGCCTTAGTTCCTCACAGAATGACATAGGAATAGCCCAACATAATTTCTTAGTCTTAATTTCTTACAAAATAGCATAGAAATAGCCCAACAGAATTTATCAGCCTTAGTTTCCTACAGCCAAGAGACATAAGTACATCACAATTCTCATTATAAGTGAAGGAAGGTATTCTTCTAGGCATCATCTTCTTTCTTCACCGCATGACCGACTAAGCTTCAGTTATGATAGACTCGGACTCATCCTTCATGTAAACATATCATAAGAACAATAATTAAAATCATGGAAATAAAGAACCAAATATTGTACCATGTAAAATCAACTATAATGAGTGGAATATGTTACCATAGTTTCTTCATCATCATCAAGAACACTTTGAAATGTCGCAAAGAGAGTGGAGTTGCTATCCCCTGATGCAAGATTTAAGTGATGAAGGAACTGTGAGATCCTTTCTTCAGCACATGATATGGACGAAGTTGAGCACAAGCTTTAATTGAAACAAATATCTTGTCTGAACTGTACAATTTTGATACCTAAATTGCAATTTTTACAACCAAAAAAACTAATAACTAAAGTGACAGACTGTGAGCTCTTCTATTCAGCAGATGACATGGACGAAGTTGAGCACATGACATGGACCAAATCTTAATCAGTCAGACTCTAACTTTATACTAATAATTCACAATCCACTTGATAGAAATTTAGAAATAAACTAACAGATTTTGTAGAAACAAATTACTGTACTAATTAACAGGCATATCCGTAGATCAGGTCATGTGTACAGAAGTGGAATCTGACTTGAATTGACCACTAGAAATATCATATTCTCTTGTTCTATGATTTGTAGTCAAATTTCACTTACAGATTTATAGTTTAACCTGACTGAAATTGACCACTATAGATCGGTAATGCAGTAAAATCTGTTTTTTCTCTTGCCACGAACTAAAAAACAGAAATTGACCACTACAAATCTCTTGTTCTCTACTCTAATTACCAATACAAACTCATGAACAAGTACGTCATGCACATCCACGCACAAGCACAAGATGTACACGAGCAGGAACAAAAAAACTTACCCTGACGGTTGGCTGCTTGGCATGGTCATCGCCTCCACGACGTGGCCCTACTCCTCGTCGTGGTCTACGCCCGCCTTGCTGTGCCTCTGCGCCGCCATACTCCTGGTCGTGCGCGCCGCCGCACGCTGCATCGTCGTGCTCCACCTCGCCGTCGCATGTACAAACTGGTGGTTTGATGCGTGCTTGGGAAAGATGAGATGGAGGAGTCAGTGGGATCTATGGAGATGGAGCCGGCCAGCCACCAGCCCCCGGAGTTGGCTGCTGCAGTGCGACACCACATGTGGACGGCGACGCCGGCTATATGGTCCGCGGGAGTAGGAATCGAGGAGATGAGAAGATCCTTAATGAAGATTGACGAGTCGTTTATCGAGGAGACGAGAGTGGGAAGGAGCGGTGGAGTAATTACTCGGTGGGGATTAGGAAATTTTGTGTTGATTTTTTATTATAATAAATAAAAGCGGACAGGGTATACACTTACGAGCCGGGTTTGGATATATCCACGGGTATAAAATTATACCCATGCCCTATCCATGATTAATCGGGTCGGGTTCGGGCGTTGTCCATGGGTATAAAATTGTATCCAAACTCTGTCCATTCGGGTCGGGTATCCACGGGTATCCATATCCGTGGATAAAATTGCCATCCTTACTCTTGGGAGCTCATGATTGGGGCATGAATATAACATTGATTTAAGCCTCCCCCAAGCTTGAGCGATGCTTTCTCCTTCATGAGGCCAGAAATTATATATATAATTGCGATCACGATGAACAAGATGCATAGGGTAATACTTTTGATGAAATTCCAACTTCAATCTTTTATAGTCCCATGATCTTATATCATCACATAGCCTATACCATATCAATGCGTCTTCCTTCAAAGATAAAGGGAAGACCTTCTTCTTAGCAACATCATCGGGTATACCTGCAAGCTTAAATAATCCACAAACTTCATCCACATATATTAAGTGCTCATCAGGATGCTTCGTTCCATCTCCTGTAAAAGGGTTAGCTAGCAGTTTTTCCATCATACCCGAAGGAAATTCAAAAGGAGTTTCATTTTCAATAGGTTCAGTAGGTTGAGGAGCAACTCTTTGCTCTAATGGACGGGGTGAAGATACCCCGAACAAGCCCCTCAGAGAATTACTTTCCATAGTAACAAGTGACAGTAAATTTCAGCACACTATATAAATTTTTCCTTACCAAATTCCACCTACCAAAGGCGCTACACTCCCCGGCAACGGCGCCAGAAAAGAGTCTTGATGACCCACAAGTATAGGGGATCTATAGTAGTCCTTTCGATAAGTAAGAGTGTCGAACCCAAGGAGGAGCAGAAGGAAATGATAAGCGGTTTTCAGCAAGGTATTCTCTGCAAGTACTGAAATAAGTGGTAACAGATAGTTTTGTGATAAGATAGATTGTAACGAGCAACAAGTAACAAAAGTAAATAAAGTGCGGCAAGGTGGCCCAATCCTTTTTGTAGCAAAGGACAAGCCGGAACAAACTCTTATAATAGGAAAAGCGCTCCTGAGGACACATGGGAATATCGTCAAGCTAGTTTTCATCACGTTCATATGATTCGCGTTCGATACTTTGATAATTTGATATGTGGGTGGACCGGTGCTTGGGTGCTGTTCTTACATGAACAAGCATCCCACTTATGATTAACCTCTATTGCAAGCATCCGCAACTACAACAAAAGTATTAAGGTAAACCTAACCATAGCATGAAACATGTGGATCCAAATCAACCCCTTACGAAGCAACGCATAAACTAGGGTTTAAGCTTCTGTCACTCTAGCAACCCATCATCTAGTTATTACTTCCCAATGCCTTCCTCTAGGCCCAAATAATGGTGAAGTGTTATGTAGTCGACGTTCACAAAACACCACTAGAGGCTAGGCAACATACATCTTATCAAAATATCAAACGAATACCAAATTCACATGACTACTCGTAGCAAGACTTCTCCCTTATCCTCAGGAACAAACGTAATTACTCACAAAGCATATTCATGTTCATAATCAGAGGGGTAATAATATGCATATAGGATCCGAACATATGATCTTCCACCAAATAAACCAATTAGCATCAACTATAAGGAGTAATCGACACTTCTAGCAACCTACTAGCACCAATCCCGGACTTTGAGACAAGAATTGGATACAAGAGATGAACTAGGGTTTGGAGATGAGATGGTGCTGGTGAAGATGTTGATGGAGATTGCCCTCTCCCAATGAGAGGAGCATTGGTGATGACGATGGCGATGGTTTCCCCCTCCCGAAGGGAAGTATCCCCGGCAGAACAGCTCTGCCGGAGCTCTAGATTGGTTCCGCCAAGGTTCCGCCTCATGGCGGCGGAGTCTCGTCCCGAAAAGTTCCTTCTTTATTTTTTTCTCATCGAAAGACTTCATATAGGAGAAGATGGACGTCGGAGAGCCACCAGGGGCCCACGAGGTAGGGGGCGCGCCCTAGGGGGGGCGCCCCCCACCCTCGTGAGAAGGGTGTGGGCCTCCTGGCCTTCATCTTTGGCGAGGATTTTTCTTTATTTATTTTAAGATGTTCTGTGAAGTTTCAGGACTTTTGGAGTTGCGCAGAATAGGTCTCTAATATTTGCTCCTTTTCCAGCCCAGAATTCCAGCTGCCGGCATTCTGCCTCCTTATGTAAACCTTGTAAAATAAGAGAGAATAGCCATAACTATTGTGACATAAAGTGAAATAACAGTCCATAATGCAATAAATATCGATATAAAAGCATGATGCAAAATGGACGTATCATGTAGCAACGATACATACATGTCGGTTCCCCTTCTATCACTGGGATCAAGCACCGTAAGATCGAACCCACTACAAAGCACCTCTTCCCATTGCAAGATAAATAGGTCAAGTTTTCCAAACAAAACCCAAATATCGGAGCAGAAATATGAGGCTATAAGAGATCATGCATAAAAGAGATCAAAGAAACTCAAATACTTTCATGGATATAAAAAGATATAACTGATCATAAACTCAAGGTTCATCAGATCCCAACAAACACATCGCGCAAAGAGTTACATCATATGGATCTCCAAGAGACCATTCTATTAAGAATTTAGCGAGAGAGAGGAAGCCATCTAGCTACTAACTACAGACCCGAAGGTCTACAAAGAACTACTCACGCATCATCGGAGAGGCACCAACGGAGGTGGTGAACCCCACCCGAGATGGTGTCTAGATTGGATCTGGTGGTTCTGGACTCTGCGGCGGCTGTATGAATATTTCATCGACTCCCCTAGGGTTTTGAGAATATTGGGGTATTTATAGAGCAAAGAGGCGGTCCCGGGGGCACTCGAGGTGGGCACAACCCACCAGGGTGCGCCTGGGCCTCCTGGCGTGCCCTGGTGGGTTGTGCTCTCCTCGGAGCACCCCTAGGCGCAGCCAGGGCCCATTAGGTGTCTCCTGGTCCATAAAAAATCTATGTAAATTTTAGTGGCATTTGGACTTCATTTGGTATTGATTTTCTGCGATGTAAAAAACATGCAAAAAAACAACAACTTGCACTTGGCACTATATTAATAGGTTAGTACCAAAAAATGATGTAAAATGATTATAAAACATCCAAGATTGATAATATAACAGCATGAAACAATCAAAAATTATAGATACTTTGGAGACGTATCAGCATCCCCAAGCTTAACTCCTACTCGTCCTCGAGTAGGTAAGTGATAAAAACAGAATTTTTGATGTGGAATGCTGCCTATCATGTCATATCATATTCTTTTCTTTCTAGCATGGGCATTTGGACTTTTATATTGTTCAAAGAAATAGTCTAGTTTTGACATGAGAATTTAAATACTCAAGCATATCAACAAGCAACCATGTCTTTCGAAATATCAATGCTAAAATAAGCTAACCCTAGCCCATCATGCTCAATCATTGATCCATTCATGAAACACACTCGCATATTAACTACACCCAATGCTCAAGTATGATCATAGTGCCTCCTAGTTGGTGCTTTTATAAGAGAAGATCGAGACTCAAATTCAAAAATAAAAATTGCATAAAGTAAAAGAAAGGCCCTTCGCAGAGGGAAGTAGGGATTTGTAGAGGTGCTAGAGCTCAAAGCGAAAAATTAGAGATAAAAACATTTTGGGAGGTGTATCCTTCCCACTAACGAAAACGACTTAGAGTTCCCAACACTTTCCATACTAGATATATCATAGGCGGTTCCCAAACAGAAAATAAAGTTTATTCCTTTTTCCACCATAATTTCACTTTCCATGGCTAGTTGTATCCACGGGTGCCTTCCATACCAACACTTTCCAAGAAATTTATTATTTGACAACATAAAGTAAATTCATTTTTCATTTTGGGACTGGGCATCCCTAATACCTATGCCTTACTCTCGTGCAATGACAAGTGAATAAACACTCATCGTGAGAATAACACATCTAGCATGGAAAATATTAGCCACCCCTCACCGTTCCGCGAGCGAAATGAACACACAAAAGAGATGTTTATTTTGAAAATTAGAGATGGCACATACAAATTTGCTTAGAACGGCAAAAGAATACTACATATAGGTAGATATAGTGGACTCATGTGGCAAAATTGGTTTAAAGGTTTTTGGATGCACAAGTAGAGACCATACTTAGTGCAAAATGAAGGCTAGCAAAAGATTGAGAAGCGACCAACCAAGAAACGAATAATCTCATAAGCGAGCATAGCGCACAATTAACACCGAATAATGCACCACAAGTAGGATATATTTTCATTGCATAATTATTGACTTTCGTGCTTTCATAGGGAATCACAAATCTTAACACCAATATTTTTACTAAAGCATAATTAGTCATCAACATAACTCACATATCACATCATCATATCTCAAAACTATTACTAAGAATCAAGTTTATTTTGTCCAATGATCCTCATGAAAGTTTTTATTATATCCTTCTTGGATATCTATCACTTTGTGACTAATTTTCATGTGTTGCCTTTGATAAGCTCAAACAAATATAAGTAAAGATCATGAGCATAATTTTTTCTTTCTCTCAAATTAATTTAAGTGAAGCAGGAGACAATTTCTTGAAAATTTTATTAACTCTCAAATAAATCTAAGTGAAGCAAGAGAGCATTTCTTCAAAACTACTAAAGCACACCGTGCTCAAAAAGATATAAGTGAAGCACTAGAGCAAGTCCATAGCTCATAAAAAATTTAAGTGAAGCATAGAGAGCAATTCTAACAAATCATGACATAATTTTGGCTCTCTAAAATAGGTGTGTACAGCAAGGAATCAAAACTTAAAACACAAAATAAAACAAGCAAAGACTCATATCATACATGACGCTCCAAGCAAAACACATAGTATGTCACGAATAAAAATATAGCTTCGAGTAAAATACCGATGGTTGTTAGAAGAAAGAGGGGATGCCACTCAGGGGCATCCCCAAGCTTAGTTGCTTGCTCTCTTTTGGATAATAGCAGGGGATGCCGGGGCATCCCCAAGCTTAGGCCCTTCTTACTCCTTATTCCTTCATCCATCGTAAGATAACCCAAAACTTGAAAACTTTAATCACACAAAACTCAAGAAAACCTTCGTGAGATCCGTTAGTATAAGAAAATAAGTCACTAATATAAGTGTTGTATCAAACCAATTCATATTTTGTTCTTGCATTATATCTACTGTATTCCAACTTCTGTATGGCAAAAACTCATAAAAGAAAACCATAGAGTCATCAAAACAAGCACACAACGCAAAGAAAATAGAATCTGTCAAAAACAAAACAGTCTGTAGTAATCTGGGTGTTTCGAATACTTCTGTTACTACAAAACTTCTGAAAAATTAGGACGGACTGAGAAAATTGTATATTGATCTACTACAAAAGGAATGGGTATTTTATCGCTATCTGGTTAAAAATGAGAATTATTTTCGTGAGTGCAAAAGTTTCTATTTTTTCAGCAAGGTCAAACAACTATCACCCAAGAAGATTCTAAAGGATTTACTTGGCACAAACACTAATTAAAACATAAAAAACAAAATCATAACAGTAGCATAATTGTGCTAACAATAAAAAACAGGAAGCAAAAAGCAAAAATAAATTTTATTCATTGGGTTGCCTCCCAACAAGCGCTATAGTTTACGCCCTTAGCTAGGCATAAAGCAAGGATCTAAGTTTTCTCATGTTTGTTTTGAGATCCATAACATGCTCTCATGATTGATTCATATGGTGGACTAATTCTTGTTCTAGGGAAGTGTTCCATACCCTTCCTCAAAGGAAATTGGAACTTAATATTTCCTTCTTTCATATCAATCACGGCACCAATAGTGCGTAAAAACGGTCTACCAAGAATAATTGGACAAGACAGATTGCAATCAATATCAAGAAAAAAATCTAAAGGCACATAATTTATATTTCCAAGAATAAGAACATAATTAATTCTTCCCATAGGCTTTTTAATAGTAGAATCCGCCAAGTGCAAATTTAAAGAGCATTCTTCAAGATCGGTAAGACCAAGCACATCACATAAAGATTTCAGAATTGTAGATACACTAGCACCCAAGTCACACAAAGCAAACCACTCATAATTTTTTAATCTTGACTTTGATAGTAGGTTATCATTCATCATACAATTTTCTAGGAATTGAAACTTCTAATTCCAATTTTTCTTCAAAAGCTTACATCATAGCATCAACAATATGTTTAGTAAAAGCTTTATTTTGTTCATAGGCATGGGGTGAATTTATCATGGATTGCAACAAAGAAATACAATCAATCAAATAGCAACTTTCATAATTAAAGTCTTTGTAATCCAAAAGAGTGGGTACATCACTAGCTAAAGTTTTGACCTCTTCAAACCCACTTTTATCAATTTTCTCAACAAGATTTTCACCCTCCGAAATATCGGGATGCCTTCTAGCTAAAGTTGACTCTTCTCCAGTCCCTTTTTCATCAATATTAAGTTTACTAAAAAAGGAATCAATAGAATAAACACCAATCATTTTAAGATCTTCGTAACTTTTACGAAAGCAATCACTAGAAAACGCCTTTTCTAAAAATTCTCTTTTAGCTCCAAGCATAGCGGTGCTTTTTTACTTTCATCCATAGAAACATAAAGAGCTTTGATTGTTTGATCAACCTTAGGCACAAAAAATTTCATCTTGAGATTTTCCACATCATGAGAAATTCTATCAACACTTCTAGACAAATCATCAATCTTACTCAACTTTTCTTCTATGGAAGTGTTGAAAACTTTTTGCGTGTTGATAAATTCTTTAATATTATTATCAAGATCAGAGGTGTTCCTATTATTATTATAAGATTGATTTCCATAGGAATTGCCATAATTATTAGAGGAATTACTAGGAAAAGGCCTAGGATTAAAATTACCTCTATAAGCATTGTTTTTGAAATTATTTCGAGAAATAAAATTCACATCTATGGCATCACTATTTTGCTCAATCAAAGTAGAAAAAGGCATATCATTGAAATCAATAGGAGCACTTCTACTAGCAACCAATTTCATAAAGAGCATCAACTTTTTCACTCAAAGAAGAAATTTCTTCAACCGAATTAACTTTTTTACTAGTATGAGCTCTTTCGGTATGCCATTGCGAATAATTTGCCATAATATTATCAAGCAATTTGGTGGCTTAAC
Source organism: Triticum urartu (assembly GCF_056163025.1). Taxonomy (NCBI): domain Eukaryota; kingdom Viridiplantae; phylum Streptophyta; class Magnoliopsida; order Poales; family Poaceae; genus Triticum; species Triticum urartu. The sequence goes on along the minus strand of NC_141873.1, from coordinate 478,327,302 downwards.
CCAAAATAATTTTCATAAAAGTACCACCCGTGGCGGAATCTAAAAGATTACGAGAAACAAAATTCAACCCCGCATGAAAATTTTGTATGACCATCCAAAGATTTAACCCATGAGTTGGGAAATTCCTTAGCATCATTTTCATACTTTCCCAAGATTGTGCAACATGCACATGTTCAAGTTGCTTGAAATTCATGATCTGGGTTCTAAGGGAAATATTTTTGCCGGCGGAAAATACTTAGTGATAAAAGCATCTTTGCACTTATTCCAAGAACCGATACTATTGCGAGGCAAAGAAGAGAACCAAATTTTTGCAGAATCACGCAAAGAAAACGGAAATAATTTCATCTTCACCACATCATTGTCCACATCTTTTTTCTTTTGCATATCGCATAGTTCCATGAAGGTATTAAGATGGGACGCTGCATCCTCATCAGGAGTACCAGAAAATTGATCTTTCATAACAAGATTCAGCAAAGCAGTATTAATATCACAAGTATCCGCACTAGTGGCGGCAGGAGCCAGCGGAGTGCCAATAAAATCATTGTTGTTGGTATTTGAGAAATCACATAACTTGGGGTTCTCTTGAGTCATGATGACCGTCGGTGTCAAAACCAGCGGATCTCGGGTAGGGGGTCTCGAACTGTGCGTCTAGGCCGGATGGTAACAGGAGGCAAGGGACACGAAGTTTTACCCAGGTTCGGGCCCTCTCGATGGAGGTAAAACCCTACGTCCTGCTTGATTAATATTGATGATATGGGTAGTACAAGAGTAGATCTACCACGAGATCAGAGAGGCTAAACCCTAGAAGCTAACCTATGGTATGATTGTTGTTGTCTATGTTGTCCTACGGACTAAAACCCTTCGGTTTATATAGACACCGGAGAGGGTTAGGGTTACACAAAGTCGGTTACAATGGTAGGAGATCTACATATCCGTATCGCCAAGCTTGCCTTCCATGCCAAGGAAAGTCCCTCCCGGACACAGGACGAAGTCTTCAATCTTGTATCTTCATAGTCCAGGAGTCCGGCTGAAGGTATAGTCCGGCCATCCGGACACCCCCCAATCCAGGACTCCCTCAGTAGCCCCTGAACCAGGCTTCAATGACGACGAGTCCGGAGCGCAGATTGTCTTCGGCATTGCAAGGCGGGTTCCTCCTCCAAGTACTTCATAGAAGATTTTGAACACAAAGATAGTGTCCGGCTCTGCAAAATAAGTTTCCACATATTGCCATAGAGAGAATAATATTTACACAAATCTTATCTGCTGACGTATTCCATAGTGTGACACACCACGGCCAAGCCTTTATCCGAGTCGTTTCATTATCCCACCTTAGCGCGTCATGCGAGGCGGTTTCCTTGGCACATCTTGTTAAAGCAGAGATCGTGTCCCCTTATTCCGGGATTCTCATCAATACGGGCGTGGGTAACCCAACCGCTTCTAGGACTCCTAGATTATAGGCAAGTCCAAACGGACACGGAGAGGACGCTTGATATTCACCCTCTTTATAAAGGGACAAGGCTTTTATTTTTCCCTCCCATGCTCAATCGAATCCTTCCCCCACCTCAAGCTCAAACGCCCAAAGTTTAGGTCAGGTGCTCTGAACCTTCAGTCATGTCCGGATCTAGCCTTCAAGGCCGATGGGTGCCTTCCTCCATCACGGAAGAAGACATCAAAAAGTTGAGGGAGGCCAGATATCTGACCGCCGAGATTTTGCATCGGCTGCCTCCCCGGGGGCAGGCCGTCCCCTCCCCCGAACCCAATGAGAGCGTCGTGTTCGTCTCCCACTTCCTCCGAGGTCTAGGCCTTGCTCTGGATTCTTTCTTCAGGGGCTTGATGTTTTACTACGAACTAGATTTCCATGACCTAGCTTCGGACTCCTTTCTTCATATCACGACATTTGTTGTCGTGTGCGAGGCCTTCCTCCGGGTTAGCCCTCACTTTGGCCTATGGCTCAAGACCTTTGAAGTAAAGCCGAAGATGATCGAGGGGCAACATGCGGCATGTGGAGGTGCCTCAATACGCAAAATGACGGGAGCTTCATGGCCCAAAGGTTCCATTCCAGAGGTGTCTGAATTGTGGCAACAGGAGTGGTTCTACATCACGGCTCCTAGAAGTGTCAAGTGGGCGGCCGCCCCCGTTTTCCGCTCGGTCCCTCCACCACAACTGATGTCATGGATTAGCAGAGGACTGAGCTGGGGTCCAGCCAAGGACGTGCCTATACTGCAAAGCCGCATTCGAGATCTCTTTAATGGAGATTTCAGTTTGGTTGCGGTAATACAAGTTATGCTGGTCCGTCAAGTCCAGCCTTGCAAACGCCGGCCCCTTCGCTTGTGGCAGTTCAATCCCGAGGGACCGCGTGTCATTCAAAATTTCCTCGGCCTGACGCACGAGGAGATGTACAAGTCATTCTTCAAACCTCAGGTAGAGTGTCCGGAAATCACCGAGGATGTGGGCCTGAGCAGTAACCACGCCGCCGAACAGGTAAGGAATCTTCCGGCCGAATATACTATCTCTCATTTGTTACGAAGTTATCTCTGAGAGTTTGCTTTTTGACCAGGATTGGCTAACAAAGGCGAAGTTGATTCGGTGTTCGGCCGCCCTCCCTGAGGGTTTGGAAAATCCGGTACTGGAAAAGATGCTCCAGGTTGCACCCTGCCTGGAGCCCTTGAAGGAAGATACCGGGGAGGATAATACGGGCGGACGCGGGCCCCCAACACTACCCATTCTAACCGAGGGAGCGAGCGTCTCCATGAAGGAAGACGACCGGAGGAGGAAAAGGACTGCGCCCGGGGGTTTGGAAGCCGAAGCTTCCAAATGGGAGAAAAAGTCTCCCATAGAGGGTCCTACCTTGGGGGGTGCTTTTGCCGCACAAAGTCCGTGGGGGAATCAATTCTCCAGCGAGTCGTAAGTGACCCGAAATACTGTAATAGCACAGGTATGCCATCTTTTCTTCTGAGGAAATAACCACCGCATATATCTTTTGCAGTTCGGGCCTTAGCCCCTCTCAAATGAGCTCGTCTTCGGGGGATCTTCTTCCAGAGATGATGGAGAGCGAAACGCGTCCTCCGGACTCCTCCGCTCCGGAAGCGGGCGACCCCGAAGTGTCGTCGCGGAGGGCCTCTCCGAATCCGGTGAGGCCAGAAGATAATCCCATTGACCCCCGGAGCTCCCAATGTCCGGATCCTGAAGAGAGCAGACAAAAGAGTCCGACACCGTGTAGTGTGCGATCGGATGTTCTGAGGGAGTTGGTGGGGCGAGCGGCCATCTCAGATGAACACCGTATGCTGATGAATACGGTGGTGGAGAGAATCGCGTCCGCCGAAAGCGGATTGCATGAAGATTTTATGAGTCTACTGACAGGCTTTGAGGTACGTAAAATAATATATGATAGTCCTGCACATGCTAGGTGTGCCCTATGTAGATAGTAGCCCCTGAGACTCTGGTTGTCGTCGAAAACGACGACGAACAGAGGATCATATTCCCAAGAAATAAACATACTGCCTCTATGTGCAGGTGATGGAAGCTCCGGTGGCTAGCCGGACTAGCGAGTTTGCCCATTTAGAACGGCAGTTGGATGCGGCAGACGCCGACATCGAGCTTGTTAACAAAAGGCTTGACGAGGCACAGGGTAAGTGTCATTATCTGGTAAACGCCACATAGGAAGAGCAGCATGATGCCAGTATCTTTAATATGTTGTGACTACAGATGGACCTGCCACTGTTGAAGCCTTGCGGGCAGAACTTGCCCGAGACAAGGAACAAGCGAGGTTGCGTAATGCGGCTGCTTTGAAGGCGGCCGAAGAGTTGCAAGCCGAGAAGGCCGCGCATGGCGAGAGCCGAGATAAGATGGCCAAGATGGCCATAGAATTAAAAGCCGCCACCGATCATTGCCGGGTTCTTGAAATGGAAAACCAGGCGAAGGCATCGGACCTTGAGAAGGATGCTACGACAAGAAAAGACCTTCGCTCTGCTATGAGGGCAAAGAAAGAGGAGCTGCGGGAAGCTGGGGATATTGTAGCTGGGAAATCCTTTATGTTGCGGAGGAAGTTCGGAGATCCACGGTATGCCCCTCTGGATCGGCTGTGGAGTTCGGAGGATGTGTATATGGATTTGGCAGTGAGCGCTGCCGATGCGGCCAAGTACTTCCAAGGTCAGACGGACCGTGAAGTAGACCAGTTGTTTTGGAGACAATTACATTCTCCCGAGCATCCGCTTTCATTGACTGACCAATTAGCCGAATGGGCCGAACTAAATAGGATGTCCGGACTCTCCATGAGGTCTGTTGTGGATCAGCTATGGTCGGAAAGGTCAAAACTGAACAGCTATTTCAGCTTGGTGCAGCAGTTCCTTGACGTGGTGCCGTGCATTAATGCGATGAAGAGGTCGGCGTGCATAGAGGGCGCACGAATGGCCTTTGCCCGTGTTAAAGCATACTGGGCGGAGATGGATGCTACCACTGTTGCAGCGCGGGATTCGGCCATAGGTCGAAGGGTTGCTGAGCACTACTTTGAAGAAGTTCTTGAGGGTGCTCGTTTGATAGAGACCCAGTGCTCAAAAAATATTATGTTTGAGTGATATGTAATCTCATTGTAAGCGACATGCTTTTATAGATTTTTATAAGGATATTTTTATACTTTTGCCTGAAAGTAGTATGATGCCTCCTGGGCGACCGTTTATGTATACATGTGTATAACCTGAAAGATTGCAGTCGTCGGCTTCAACCCCCATGCATATAATGCGGAGGTGCTTGCAAAAACACGCGTTCACACTTAACCCAACGTCTTGGTCCTATTAAGGAGGTGATAGCGGAGCGAGCGAGGCAACCGGACTATAATGCTTTAGCACTTTCACTTAGCCATAGGAGTTTGACAATGGGGCTACTAGATAGCCCCTGGTGGCTCCGCACTCTCCCGATCCCGGGGTGCGTACATGCCTGGCCGGAAAACGGCCCTTCGTTAAGGCGGAGGAATTCTAATATTCCAACAGGTCATCGAGTGGTTGACCAGTCTCACGCTATATCATGACAGTCAGTTTTCGGCTTTCTCTACTGAGGTGCTCGTCCGGAAGAATCAGGGCACAATCGCAGTAGTTCTCCTGGTGCTACCTTAGCCGGTAAAACGGAACGTAAGGCACCAAAACACAGGAGCCGGGAAAACCCAACATTTTACCAAAGACAATGATTCGGAGCTGATGCATATAAGGGCAAACTCGCGACGCCGAACACTCCCTAACGTATTCGGTCTTAGTGGTATAAACCGGGCCTAAATAATGGCCTTTGTAAGAAGCCCCTTCTGTCCAGGTACGTGCATTGTTCTGGCGTGGCCACATGCCAAGACGTCAGCATCCTCTTCAACGGTGGATATGTATCAACAAGAGACAGTAAAAAAGGTTTACGCATGGTCTTAATCTAAAAAGAATCCTTGGAACGGGTCCCTGCTGCACGTCTGCGCCTGTGTCTCCATTGTGCTGTATCCTGGACGGATGTAGCACGATGATCGTCTGTAAAAGAGAGGAATTTAGGTGAAAAAGTTGTTGTGCAAAAAGATAGTTTTTTAAAGAAACCATGTATAATTCAAGATGAGAAGAAACTGCCACTTGTCTGCGTGCGTTGAGCCCCTTGTATTGACAAATAGGGGTGTGACCATTTATTTGGCATAAGTAGCGGCTCCGGACTTGATTAGTTGTGTTTGAGGTCTTGATGACCTACTGGATGCTTTCGCTGGTCCGGGCCCCTTTAGTGTGCGGCTGCCAAGGCAGCCTCACTCTCTTCGGCACGCAGGGATCGCTTGATATTTCCGTGCACTGAAATGATGCCACATGGACTGGGCATCTTAAGTGTGAGGGAGGTGTAGTGTGGTATTGCATTGAAGCGAGCGAAAGCTTCGCGTCCGAGCAGTGCTTGATAGCCACTTTGAAACGGAGCGATGTGGAAAGTTAAATGCTCGCGACGGAAGTTATCGGGGGAGCCGAATATAACTTGTAGTAGGAGGGAGCCCGTACAACGAGCCCCTGGGCCTGGCGTTACTCCTTTAAAGGTAGTATTGCTATGGCGAATTTGTGTTGGGTCTAACCCCATCCCGCGGATTGTATCCTGATATATTAGGTTTAGGCTACTGCCGCCGTCCATCAAGACTCGTGTGAAGTGATATCCGCCAATTACTGGGTCTAATACCAGGGCAGCCCATCCTGCGTGTCGAATACTTGCTGAGTAATCGCTATGGTCGAAAGTGATCGGTTGAGACGACGAGTGGCAGGACTTCGCGGTGACAGGCACTTGGGTATATTTTCCTGGGAGTGCCGCGTTGTTTTTTCCCTTGATCACGTGTAACATGTTTACTGTTTTGACTTCTGGTGGAAATTTCTTTTGTTCCCCCGTGTCTTGCTTGGGAGGCTCGTCCTCGTCTTCACTTGGCGTATCCTCCCCCTTGTGTACGGCGTTGAGCTTGCCGGACTGCTTGAAGACCCAACATTCTCTATGGGTATGATTAGCAGGTTTACCAGGGGTGCTATGGATCTGACATACTTGGTCCAGAATTTTGTTGAGGCTGGACAGTTCATCCCTGGTGCCTTTAGGGGGCGGCTTTTGACCTGGCCGAGAGCTTTTGAATCCGGCATTTATTGTCGTGCCCTTCGTGCTGTCTTCTTTATTCCGGCGTTTGTTATTGCTATTGCGCCGTGATTTCCATTTTCCATTTCTAACTTCAGATGTACTGGGGTCACTGGTGCTACATCTGGCTAACCAGCTGTCCTCACCCGCGCAAAAGCGGGTCATGAGGTTTGTTAATGTGGCCATCGTTCTCGGCTTATTTTGGCCGAGGTGTCTGGCGAGCCATTCGTCACGGACGCTATGCTTGAAAGCTGCCAAGGCTTCGGCATCCGGACAGTCGACAATCTGGTTCTTTTTAGTAAGAAACATGTTCCAAAGCTTTCGGGCTGACTCTCCAGGCTGTTGAGTTATATGACTCAAATCGTCCGCATCCGGAGGTCGGACATAAGTCCCTTGAAAATTTGCCCGAAAGGCGTCTTCGAGCTCTTCCCAACTTCCAATGGAGCTTTCGGGGAGGCCTTTGAGCCAGTGACGAGCTGGACCTTTGAGCTTGAGGGGTAAGTACTTGATGGCGTGGAGATCGTCTCCTCGAGCCATATGGATATGAAGGATGTAGTCCTCAATCCAGACCCCAGGGTCTGTTGTTCCATAGTATGCCTCTATGTTTACGGGCTTGAATCCCTCTGGAAATTCATGATCTAGTTTTACCCAGGTTCGGGCCCTCTCGATGGAGGTAAAACCCTACGTCCTGCTTGATTAATATTGATGATATGGGTAGTACAAGAGTAGATCTACCACGAGATCGGAGAGGCTAAACCCTAGAAGCTAGCCTATGGTATGATTGTTGTTGTCTATGTTGTCCTACGGACTAAAACCCTCCAGTTTATATAGACACCGGAGAGGGTTAGGGTTACACAAAGTCGGTTACAATGGTAGGAGATCTACATATCCGTATCGCCAAGCTTGCCTTCCACGCCAAGGAAAGTCCCTCCCGGACACATGACGAAGTCTTCAATCTTGTATCTTCGTAGTCCACGAGTCCGGCTGAAGGTATAGTCCGGCCATCCGGACACCCCCTAATCCAGGACTCCCTCAATGACCACGCAACAAGATTGCACTAAAAAACAGATCCGGCAAGAAAATGGCGAACAAAAAAGAGGGGCAAATAAAATGGCAAATTTTTGTGAAGTGGGGGAGAGGAAAATTAGAGGCAAATGGAAAATGATGTAAATTGTGAGGAGATGAGATTTGTGATTAGGAACCTGGTATATGTTGAAGATCCTTCCCGGCAACGGCGCTAGAAATTCTATTTGATGTCGCTTGAAGCTACGTCGATATTTCCCCAAAGAGGAAGGGATGATGCAGCACATCGGCGGTAGGTATTTCCTCAGATATGAAACCAAGGTTATCGAACTAGTAGGAGAACCAAGCAACACAACATAAACATCACCTGCACACAAATAACAACTACTCGCAACCCGACGTGTAAAAGGGGTTGTCAATCCCTTTCGGGTAGCGGCGCCAGAAATTGGCAAACAGACGTGAGATAAAATTGTAGATATTGATAGATCGAACGCCAAATAAAATAAATTGCAGCAAGGTATTTTTGTATTTTTGGATTTAATAGATTTGAAAATAAAAGGCAAATAAAATAGATCGCGAAGGCAAATATAAGAGAAAGAGACCGGCGGGCCGTAGGTTTCACTAGTGGCTTCTCTCGAGAAAAATAGCAAACGGTGGGTGAACAAATTACTGTTGGGAAATTGATAGAACTTCAAATAATCATGACGATATCTAGGCAATGATCATTACATAGGCATCACATCCAAGATTAGTAGACCGACTCCTGCCTGCATCTACTACTATTACTCCACACATCGACCGCTACCCAACATGCATCTAGTGTATTAAGTTCATGGAGAAACAGAATAATGCAATAAGAACGATGACATGATGTAGAAAAGATCTATCTATGTAGAGATAGACCCCATCGTTTTATCCTTAGTAGCAACGATACATACATATCGGTTCCCCTTCTGTCACTAGGATCAAGCACCGTAAGATCGAACCCACTACAAAGCACCTCTTCCCATTGCAAGATAAATAGATCAAGTTGGCCAAATAAAACCCAAATATCATAGAAGAAATACGAGGCTATAAGAGATCATGCATAAAAGAGATCAAAGAAACTCAAATACTTTCATGGATATAAAAAGATATAACTGATCATAAACTCAAGGTTCATCAGATCCCAACAAACACATCGCGCAAAGAGTTACATCATATGGATCTCCAAGAGACCATTCTATTAAGAATTTAGCGAGAGAGAGGAAGCCATCTAGCTACTAACTACGGACCCGAAGGTCTACAAAGAACTACTCACGCATCATCGGAGAGGCACCAATGGAGGTGGTGAACCCCACCCGAGATGGTGTCTAGATTGGATCTGGTGGTTCTGGACTCTGCGGCGGCTGGATGAATATTTCATCGATTCCCCTAGGGTTTTGGGAATGTTGGGGTATTTATAGAGCAAAGAGGTGGTCCGGGGGGCACCCGAGGTGGGCACAACCCACCAGGGCGCGCCTGGGCCTCCTGGCGCGCCCTGGTGGGTTGTGCTCTCCTCGAAGCACCCCCAGGCGCAGCCAGGGCCCATGAGGTGTCTTCTGGTCCATAAAAAATCTCCGTAAAGTTTCGTGGCATTTGGACTCCGTTTGGTATTGATTTTCAGCAATGTAAAAAACATGCAAAAACAACAAGTAACACTTGGCACTATGTCAATAGGTTAGTACCAAAAAATAATATAAAATGATTATAAAACATCCAAGATTGATTATATAACAGCATGAAACAATAAAAAATTATAGATACGTTGGAGACGTATCAGTGGCGGCCTCCTCTGTAACACCCCGAGACTCATGCTACAGTAATCTCCCCCTGATGATCGCCACGTCATCATGTTTACCTTGCCAAATTTCCACTTCATTAAAAGTCAAGTCAAATTCAAATTTAAAATACAAGTCAAATTATTATTTATTCAAATGGTAAATAAAAAATGTTCATTAGGTTGAAAATATTCACCACATAATTGTCTTGCATTAACAAACAATTTTGGAGATGTTTAAAATGCCCCTGGGAATTATAACAGTGGACCAACAACCAATTAGTTAACCTTTTCAATTTCTAAAATTAGCTAAACAATCTGAAACGGTTTGAAACCTTTTGTGCAGCCCCAGGGTGTTTCCCTGTATTTGTGTGAAAAGTTTCATATTAAACAAAAATCAATTGCTATCTAAACTAAATAGGAAACAATAGCAGTTTTTGTTATAGAAATGTAAAATGGGAAAATGGCACTATGCACTTAGGCCTAGCAATGCACAGACCTTGGCCCAGCCCAACAACCCCCCTCTGTATCTCCTGCCTACTGCTCACAGGAGCACGTCGGATGCCTGTGCGCCGTCCATGGCGCGGCTAGCGCACGCGTCCGTCATTCGGCGACCCTCCTTGCGGGTTAAGAGCATCCCCGGACGAACCCTAGATGCTCTCCCCCTCTTCCTCTCGTGCCGCTTCTCCCTCACAACACGAACCCGAGCGAAGCCGTCGCCGTGTCGTCGTGGTCTTCGTGGCCATGGTCATCCACGAGCGACGACAAGATGTCTAGAGGCACCGACGTCCTCTTCTCCGTCGACTTCAACCACCGGACCAAGCCGGAGGCCCTCGCGCGTCGCCATCGAGCTCATCTCCGCTTCTGTGTCTTGACGGCCGCCGTCATCAATTCGGCCGATCCGGTGCAACCCCGAGCCCGCTGACCCTCACTGCCGCACCAATGTGAGTTCCTCCCCTGTTTCCCCCTCGCCCCGGTCTCGATCCATTGTCGGAGCGCGTTTCCCACCCGTAGCCATAGCCGTCGTCCGTCAAGGCCAGCGCCCGCGCGACTCGCGTCCACCCCACCCCCACACCGTGACCACCCCGTGCCCGCAACTCGCCTCGCCTCCCTGCCGTGCTAGGCCGCGCCCGAGCCTCGTTCGCCCGTGCGCCTAGCCAAGCCCGCAGACGTCCCGCGCTTATCCTCGTCGTGCCCCTGCACCTGACACCGCAGCCGCCGGCGCCGCCCACGGACACTGCCGCCCTCAGCGCATACGTGCCGCCCCGCCGCTCGCCGCCCAGCGCCCCGCTGCTCATCCCGCATGCCGCTCTTCCTCTGCTGCTGCTTGTCGTTCCTCCTGCCGCTGCTGCTCTTGCCGCTTGCAGCTGTTGCCGCTGCTTTGGCTTCTGTCGCTGCTGCTGCTCTTAGTTCCTATTGCCGCTGCCTTTGCTTGCTTGCACTACTACCTCCCGCTGCTTTGCTGTTGTTGAGAATGGCCATAGCCGCTGCCTCTGCACCCACTTGTGTTGACCATGGTCACACAACCATGGCACAAGCACTGAACGTGAGGCACAGCTGTACCAATGGCCGGTCCAGTTAATTAGGAGTAGGCTAGGTTAGGGGCTAATTAGTACTAGTTCAAATTAGTTGCTACCCTATGACTTGTGGGTCCCATTTAATTAGGTTAGTTTATTTGTTTAATTAGTCAAATGTGTAGATGACATGTGGGTCCCATTTAGCTCTTGTGACACTTACGTGTGGGTCCCCTTGACCTAGTTGACCAGTCAACATGCATTGGTCAACTGCTATTGACCTTATTGACTGGACCACCCTTGACCCCACTGTCATACACAGCGGCTAGCTGCCGCTGTGTATAAAAAGTTATTACACTGTTTTCATTCAAATTTATTAATCAAATTAAATTTAGAAATTGTTTACAACTTTGAAAATTAATAGAAAATAAATCGTAAGTCGGATGAAAATACTTTGTACATGAAAGTTGCTCAGAAAAATCCAACAAATCTGAATACACGGTCCGTTCATCTGCCACATGCCCCTAACATGCTGAACATGGAACCGTCCCCTTTTTTTCCATCTGTCTGAAAAACGTAGACACCGGAAAAACCCCTGCGGATGTTTTCCCTCTCCGTCTGCAACGTCTAGCACTGCATTAGTTCACCCCTAACATCGCGTATTACCATGTTATGCTTTATGATGCTTTGTGTTGCTTTGATTGCTCTATTATTTATTGTGTTCCCCCTCTGTTACTTCTTTCCGGTAGACCCCGAGACCGCTTTCGATGCCACTGTGTTCGACTACGTCGACGACGACCCTTCTTACTTTTCAATAGAGCTTCCAGGCAAGCAAACCCCCCTTGAGCATTCTGATATCACCCATTTCTTTCCCTCTCATGCTTGCATTAGAATTGTTATTGCTTTTTGTATGATCCTATTCTGATGCATAGCCTGTTTTTGTTACCTGCTTTCATACCTTACCTGCTTATTCTAAACTGCTTAGTATAGGTTGGTTAGAGATCCATCAGTGACCCCTACCTTGTTCTAGTTGCCCCTGCTTTATGTTCGATGACTCGATCAACATGATCGATGTCCAAGCCCCGAAACCGCACATCACCCCCTTTAGTTGTATGAATCTACAGAGTTACTATCGAGTGCCGAGGGTGATACCTCATCAGCACTTTTGATGTTAACCCTGTAGTGTAGCTATTCGGTCGTGGTCATCGAGGGTGATTCCTCCTTGACCGCTCCCGATAATGACTCTGTCATGCAACCCCTCAAGTGTGTACCAACGAGGGTGATTCCTCCAAGTCCACCCTTGATGGTTACATCGAGTGGGAATCCGTCGAGGGTGATTCCTCAGGTTTCCCCCTTGGTGTTAGACACACGGTTACTATGGTTACTATGACTTTACACTGTACCGTGTTACTAAAGACGGGTCGGTCCTGAGGGGTACCCGCGCGAGCATATTTGTGAGTGATGAGGGGTCGGGTTGACCTGGAGGGTGCCCAGAAGATAATTACGAGGCGTGGTCGGGCATTCTTAGCCCTTGCCGCAAGTCCTCGAGATGGGGCGACGGGGTCACATCTTTCGTGAGTCTCTGCTTGTTACCGCACGTTCCTAATCCACTATGATTTGGATATTTGATTTGAGGGGCCTCTGGCCTGATAGCACTAACCATCACGTGGGCATAGTATGGGCGTTCTGCGTCATATGCATCAGCCGAAGCTTAATAGACGTCATGTGACTGAGCGGCGCGCGCCAGGTTGGACTAGAACGCCTCGCCTTGTATAAGGGAGGCTAGGTCTACTCACCAGCCGCCCACACAACGTGCAGGAGTTCCCGGGGAGATGGCCTAAGACCCCTGGGGCATAGGTTTAGTCCGGTGTGCTGACCTCTCTATTAAGCCTAGGTCGGGTTGCAGTGTATCGTTTGGCCGAGGCCGGGCATGACCCAGTAAAGTGTGTCCGGACAAAGTTAATCGAGCGTGGTGGGTAAGTTGGTGCACCCCTGCAGGGAAGAAAACATATATCAATAGCCTGTCCTACGGTAACGGATGCTCGGAGTTGTATCCCAATCGATACAACTAGAACTGGATACTTGTGATGAGAAATGGATAATATGGCTCTGGGATTGCTTTCTTGCAGGGAGTCGAGGAAGGATCTCTGGGCGAGGTTGATGACACTACTACTACTTTACTTTATGCTAGTCTGCACTCTTCTAATGCTCAAGACCGCTGAAGATGCTGAAGATGCTAGTCTTCGATAGGACTAGGCTCTCCCCTCTATTATGGCATTTCTGCAGCCTAGTCCACATATACAACCTTCATTTGATAATGTTGCATATGTAGTGTAGATCCTTGCTTGCTGAGTACTTTGGATGAGTACTCACATTTGCTTTTCTTTCTTTTCCCCTCATATCTGTTTGATGCAACTAGACGACGGAGCCCCTAAGACCGCTGCCCCGTCGACGACTACTACTACCCCGAGGTTGCCTACTAGTACGTGACGACCGCTGACGACCTGGAGTAGTTAGGAGGAACCTAGGCAGGAGGCCTTGCCTTTTCGACCGATGTTGCTTTCATGCTAGCCTTCTTAAGGCAAACTTGTTTAACTTATGTCTGTACTCAGATATTGTTGCTTCCGCTGACTCCTGTGTATTCGAGCCCTCGAGGCCCCTGGCTTGTAATATAAAGCTTGTATTATTTTAAGTTGTGTCTAGAGTTGTGTTGTGATATCTTCATGTGAGTCCTTGATCTTGATCGTACACATTTGCGTGTATGATTAGTGTAAGATTGAATCGAGGGCGTCACATCCTCCTCCCCTCCTTTATATATGGGGGCAGGGGCACCCCATAGCACATCAATTGTTCTCTTAGTCGTGTGCGGTGCCCCCCTCCATAGTTTACTCCTCCGGTCATAGCGTCGTACTGCTTAGGCGAAGCCCTGCGCGGATCACATTACCATCACCGTCACCATGCCGTCGTGTTGACGGAACTCTCCCTCGACCCTCTACTGGATCAAGAGTTCGAGGGACGTCATCGAGCTAAACGTGTGCAAAACTCGGAGGTGCCGTATGTTCGGTACTAGATCGGTTGGATCGTGAAGATGTTCGACTACATCAACCGCGTTAACCTAACGCTTCCGCTTTCGGTCTACGAGGGTACGTGGACACACTCTCCCCCTCTCGTTGCTATGCATCTCCTATATAGATCTTGAGTGATCGTAGGAATTTTTTGAAATTCCATGCTACGTTCCCCAACACCTTCTCCATCAGTGAGAGGGCCATCAGAACGTGCCTACACTTCCACCATACATTTTCTGAGAGAGAACCACCTACTCATGTGTTGAGATCAAGATATTCCAATCCTAGCACAAGAATCTTGATTTCTAGCCTTCCCCAAGTTGCTTTCCACTCAAATCATCTTTCCACCATATCCAAATCTGTGAGAGAGAGTTGAGTGTTTGGGAGACTATCATTTGAAGCACAAGAGCAAGGAGTTCATCATCAAGACATCATTTGTTACCTTTTGGAGAGTGGTGTCTTCTAGATTGGTTAGGTGTCGCTTGGGAGCCTCCATCAAGTTGTGGAGTTGAACCAAGAAGTTTGTAAGGGCAAGGAGATCGCCTACTTTGTGAAGATCTACCCGAGTGAGGCAAGTCCTTCATGGGCGATGGCTATGGTGGGATAGACAAGGTTGCTTCTTCGTGGACCCTTCGTGGGTGGAGCCCTCCGTGGGCTCGAGCAACCGTTACCCATCGTAGGTTGAATTCTCCATCAACGTGGATGTACGATAGCACCACCTATCGAAACCACACAAAAAATCTTCGTGTCTTCGTTGCGTTTGCACACTCCAATCCCATCTCTTACTTTCTTGCAATTAGCATGATTTACCCTTTCCTCTTGTCATGCTTGCTTGAAATGTATTGTGAATGCTTAAACTTGTGCTAAAACTTTATCTCAACTTAAAGAATTTAAAAACTGCCACTTTTACTTGTTGAAGATTCTAATCACCCCCCTCTATACCCCTCTTCTCGATCCTTTCAGCGCCGTGAAGGAGGAGGTGCGGCGGCTCCTCCGTGAGAGGCAGGCAGCTGCAGGACAAGGGTGCCACGGTGGACCGATGCTCTCCCACTGCTGGAGGGACTACCACAACATGGACGGCAACGACAAGGCATGGCAGCACTGACGGACGCGACCTCTCGAGTGTCGCTGCTTCAGTGTGGATGCCGCTTCCCAAGAAACCAACTCTGTCTGTTGCGCGACATTGAAGTGGGCTGACTGGCCCTTTGGATGGCCTGGACGAGATGGCTTGACCAATTCTCTGTTGCCCTATTGCTTCACTTCGGTCTCACCGAGTCTATGCGATCGGCACCACCGAGATGAGGTTTGCCCTAAGCCCTAGCACATCGGTCCCATCAAGTTGTTCCAGTCGGTCCCACTGAGATTCATAACGTTCACATTTTGAACTAATTGGTCCCACCAATTTTAGCTATTCGGTCTCACCGAGATGGGTCAAATGTGTGTAACGGTTGGATTTTGTGTGGAGGCTATATATACCCCTCCACCCCTTTCTCCATCAGTGAGAGAGCCATCAGAACGTGCCTACACTTCCACCATACATTTTCTGAGAGAGAACCACCTACTCATGTGTTGAGATCAAGATATTCCAATCCTAGCACAAGAATCTTGATTTCTAGCCTTCCCCAAGTTGCTTTCCACTCAAATCATCTTTCCACCATATCCAAATCTGTGAGAGAGTTAAGTGTTTCTGAGACTATCACTCGAAGCACAAGAGCAAGGAGTTCATCATCAGCACACCATTTGTTACCTTTTAGAGAGTGGTGTCTTCTAGATTTGTTAGGTGTCACTTGGGAGCCTCCGTCAAGTTGTGGAGTTGATACAAGAAGTTTGTAAGGGCAAGGAGATCGCCTACTTCGTGAAGATCTACCCGAGTGAGGCAAGTCCTTCATGGGCGATGGCCATGGTGGGATAGACAAGGTTGCTTCTTCGTGGACCCTTCGTGGGTGGAGCCTTCCATGGACTCGCGCAACCGTTACCCTTCGTAGGTTGAATTCTCCATCAACATGGATGTACGATAGCACCACCTATCAGAACCACGCAAAAAATCTTCATGTCTTCATTGCGTTTGCACACTCCAATCCCATCTCTTTACTTTCTTGCAATTAGCATGATTTACCCTTTCCTCTTGTCATGCTTGCTTGAAATGTATTGTGAATGCTTAAACTTGTGCTAAAACTCTATCTCAACTTGAAGAATTTAAAAACTGCCACTTTTACTTGTTGAAGGGTCTAATCCGCTCTTCTCGATCCTTTCAGCACCGCGCAGGATGAGGCAAAGCGGCTCCTCCGTGAGAGGCAGGCAGCCGCTGGACAAGGGTGCCGCGGTGGACCGATGGTCTTCCGCCGCTAGAGGGACTACGACAGCATGGACGACGATGACACGGTAGGGTGGCCGCTCGTACGAGGTGGTCGTCCGGTACAAGTTGTAGGATTTTTTTCTTCTAGTTTTTAGTTAAACGGTCGAAATATCGATCTTTTTATGTAAATTATGTTCGATCTTTGACGAATTTTATCTGGTTTGTTCAAATTTGTTTGACTTGTATGTGGATAACATTGGATGACTGCCTCCCGCATCCATGTTCGTAGACTGGTCCACATTGTCTGCAGACAGATGGATTATGTAGTTTACGGGTCAGCGTTGAAGATGCCCTACGTGCCAACGTGTTGTATCGACCTAAGTTTTTTTACACTTTGTATTGTAGCATAGGGCATGTTTTTCTTTCTTCCAGAGGAAGAAAAGAAAGGCGATCTCGCAAGGAGAGGTTCGGCTTCTGGCGCCGTCATCCGGCGGCTTCCCCCGCTTCGACCACCTCGTCTTCATCGGTGCTGAGGGGGATCACTGGATCCCACGTGTGCGGATTGTGTAGCTTTATGTTGTAGTGGTGCCTTAGTAGTTTAGGTTTTTGGGTCATTCGACATCTTAGCTTTGGTGGCAACGATGGTGGTGCTAAATAAAAGAAGTTCGATACCATTCCTCAATGATGCGTTCTTCTCTATGGTCAATGTGTTGGGATACATAGTAGAAAACAAAAACAAAATGTTCCTTAGAATCATAAACTTGGATCACTATGAAGATGCATACAAGGTTAGTTATGGTCGTTCTTGAAACCCCTCAAACCATCCCATGAACAATTCACTCGAATGAAGATTGGACACACGATCTCTGTAGTGATTGCACGCGTACGAGAGCAGTGATCCGATAACGCTTTGTCGTCACAAGCTTGACAGTGCCGGAGAACTGGAGGAGGGAGGAGCAAACTTACGATGGGAGACAACTTTTGTGGAAGAATGAGAGAGAGGGAGAACGTAACCCTTATGCCAGAATTATGTGCAAAGAGGGGGGCCTCCACTTTTTATAGGTGCAGAGGAGGGTTTCCCTCCCCTAGGAGGGAGGGGGAGGGGCGCACAAGGGGTGGGGCCCACCCTATACCCTAGCGGCACCAAGTCTTAGCTTGGCCCACCCCCTATTGGTCATCTTTATTAACCCCATATAAACATGACCGGAACCCCTTCCGTTTAGTGATCAATCATGGAACCGTGAACATCCATATTAACCCTTATACATACATGAATGTTTATCGAGTGAACCTGCTTCGCGATAGTTTATAAAACCCAAGGTGAGATATATCAGCATCCTCGTGACTTAAGAGATGATCACTATGCCAGTTTCCTGGTTACCAGTTTTGTTCTCTTTTCTTATTCCTGTGTTCTGGCATCCCTATGAGGAATTCACGCTGTGTCTGGCCAGACGGTGATGGATGCTGTCACACCGACAGGGCCCTAAGAACCTCTCCATTGTCGGAGGAGCAAATATCATTCTTGAGCTATCTAGCCACTTGTCATACATTTCTGATGAACTAGTAAGGTTTTTTTCGAAAAGGGGGGTCACCCCGGCCTCTGCTTCAGAATGATGGATACGGCCAACTTAATTAAATAGAAAATAGGTTCAACAAAGGTCTTAAAGTCTCAACGAAAGTAAAGAAAAGCTCACATAGAGCCAAAAAAGTAGACATAAAGCCACAACTGGCTGGTATAAGAAAGATAGGGAAACTAATTGCCTATCCTATTACATGACCGCCATCCAAACCGGTTGAAAATATCCCATGCTACCATCTCCCATCGGATAGATCCAGTAATCAAACACTCCCCGGCCTCCGTCGGAGTGAGTAGCGACCACATACGGATCAACGCAGTGGCTCGGGAGATAACCTGCAAAAAATGAATATTTGTTGTTCTGTTAAAAACCAAATCATTTCTGCAGTTCCAGACTGCCCACAATAAAGCACACACTCCTCCTCGAATGTGTCTTGTTGTTTCGGACTCTATCCCATTAAGCCACGTCCCAAATAACGTGCTGACAGAGTTCGGAGGAGTAATGTTAAAGGCTATGTGTACCATCCACCATAGAACTTTTGCCAACGGGCAGTCAAGAAAAAGGTGTTTGATAGTTTCATCCCGATCACAAAAACTACATCTAGTAGGTCATGTCCAGTTACGCTTTATCAAATTGTCCTAAGTTAAAATGACTTGTTTATGTACAAACCACATAAACACTTTAACTTTCAAAGGAACTTTTACTTGCCAAACATATTTGGAACTAGGAATGGAGTTAGAATTGATAACATCGAGATACATCGGTTTAACTATGAACTCTCCGGTCCTAGTAAGCTTCCAGCGCAACTGATCGGGCTGTTGAGACAGCTGTACCTCCATCAGTGTACTCACTAAATGGAGCCAAGCTTCCCAACGATTTCCGACAAGCGTCCTCTTGAATTGAATATTGAGAGGGATGGCCTGAAGTACTATTGCAACGTAAGTGTCTCTTCGTTGAACAATTCTATAGAGAGACGGATATTAAAGCGTGAGGGATGTTTCCCCTAGCCAAGTATCCTCCCAGAATCGCGTGGTGGTGCCATTTCCGATTATAAACTTTGTCCTATTAAAAAAAGCTGATTTAACTCTCATCAGCCCTTTCCAAAAAGGCGAGTCCGTCGGCCTCGCTGTCACCTGGGACAAAGTTCTGGAGTGGAGGTACTTACTACGGAGAATCTGCGCCCATGTGGCCTCCGTCTCTACAGATAACTTAGACAACCACTTGCTGAGAAGACATCTATTCTTGACTTCAAGATTTTCAATGCCAAGACCCCCTTGGTCTTTTGGTCTACAAATAATGTCCCATTTGGCGAGTCTGTATTTTCGTTTTAGTTCATCACTCTGCAAGAAGAATTGGGATCGATAGAAGTCCAGCCTTTTCCTAACTCCAACTGGAACCTCGAAAAAAGACAAGAGAAACATAGGCATACTCGTGAGAACTGAATTAATAAGAATTAATCGGCCTCCGCATGACATGAGCTTGCCCTTCCAGCAACTCAGTTTCTTCTCAAATCGATCCTCAACGCACTTCCACTCTCTGTTTGTCAGCTTACGATGATGAATTGGTATACCTAAATACGTAAAAGGTAAAGCCCCCAATTCGCACCCAAACAATTGCCTATAAGCCTCTTGTTCCTACTTGGCCTTGCCAAAGCAGAACAATTCGCTCTTATGAAAGTTAATCTTTAACCCGGTCAATTGTTCAAATAAGCATACCACCAGCTTCATGAAAGCAGTTTGGAAATGCTGCACCACAGAATGCGTAATCTGCGTGAGCCTATTAGTCCCTACCTTGGTGAAAATTTTGAAACTAACATTAAGAAGACAGATCGGCCTGAATTGCTCAATTCTCACAACCTCTGTTTTCTTAGGAAGCAGAGTTATCGTTCCAAAATTCAAGCGAAACAACTAAAGCTGTCCAGAGAATAAATCATGGAACATCGGTATCAAATCCCCCTTAATAATATGCCAACACTTTTTATAAAACTCCGTCGGAAATCCATCCGGCCCTGGTGAGGGAGTCCTGGACTAAGGGGTCCTCGGGCCTCCGGCCTATTGGACATGGGCCAGACTGATGGGCTATGAAGATACAAGACCGAAGACTCTCACCCGTATCCGGATAGGACTCTCCTTGGCGTGGATGGCTATCTTGGCGTTCGGATATGAAGATTCCTTTCTATGTAACCGACTTTGTACAACCCTAGTCCCCTCCGGTGTCTATATAAACCGGAGGGTTTAGTCCGTAGAGGCAA
This sequence comes from Triticum urartu, assembly GCF_056163025.1. Lineage (NCBI taxonomy): Eukaryota > Viridiplantae > Streptophyta > Magnoliopsida > Poales > Poaceae > Triticum > Triticum urartu. The sequence goes on along the minus strand of NC_141873.1, from coordinate 478,307,172 downwards.
TCACAATCATAATCATATAGGCTAGACTTCTAGGGTTTTAGCCATTACGATCTTGTGGTAGATCAACTCTTGTAACCACCATACTCATCAATATTAATCAAGCAAGACGTAGGGTATTACATCCATCAAGAGGGCCCGAACCTGGGTAAAACTTCGTGTCCCTTGTCTCCTGTTACCATCAACCTCAGATGCACAGTTCAGGACCCCCTACCCGAGATCCGCCGGTTTTGACACCGACATTGGTGCTTTCATTGGGAGTTCCGCTGCGTCGTCTTCAAGAGGTTCGATGGCTCCGTCAATCATCTACAACAATGCGGCCCTGATGGAGGTCTTTCTCCCCAGCCAGATCTTCATGTTCGGTGGCTTCGCACTGCGGGCCAACTCGCTTGGCCATCTAGAGTAGATCGACAGCTATGCCCCTGGCCATCAGGTCAGGTTTGGAAGCTTGAACTACGTTGCTGATATCCGCGGAGACTTGATTTTCGACGGATTTGAGCCCACGGCAGCCGTTCCCTGCCACCGCGATGAGCATGATCTAAATCTGTCATCGGACCATACTCAGGAGATAGCACCCGTAAGTGCTCCAGCCCTAGGTCCGGAGCAGATTGTGACATCCGAAGACGAGAAGCTCAACTCCGCCACGGAAGCCGCATAATCAATGGCGTTGGGGCCGCACACGGACCCAACCTCGTGTGGGATCCGTGTCACCGGAACCCCGGATCCGTCTCCGGCCATTGGCTTCGAACTACGCGCATCCGCGTCCGCTGAGCCTGATCATGCGCTGATCATCAAATTCAGCGCCGCGAACATCTTTTGACACTCACCTTTAGGCGATGTGCTAAACTCATTAAAAACCCTCTCCTTAGCAGGGGACTCACAGGCGAATTATATCCGGTTTGAACTGGGGGCTGATGGCGGGGAATTTCGCTTCCCACCCACCTCCTACTTAATAGCGTCCATCACCAAGCCGGACTCTTCCCCAGACGCCGGCTCCGAACTCTCAGAGTCAGCATCGTGTGAGCTCGGCCAAGGAATTCCCTTCCTGCCATGCTCCACGAATTCTTTTCTCCCTCAACAAACCTCGCCTTTAAGCGAGGCTCGGGACTTGATGCGATCCCTCGTGATTACGGAGGAGCAATGTCCGAACTACGCCCAGCCTGGACTAGGGGCTGAGAGCGGGGAATGCTACCTCTTGAGCACTGCGTTGGTTTTCCCTTGAAGAGGAAAGGGTGGTGCAGTAAAGCAGCATAAGTATTTCCCTCAGTTTTTGAGAACCAAGGTATCAATCCAGTAGGAGACCACGCGTGAGTCACCTCGTACCAACACAAACAAATAAGAACCTTGCAACCAACGTGATAAAGGGGTTGTCAATCCCTTCACGACAACTTGCAAGAGTGAGATCTGATAGAGATGATAATAATAAGATAAGTATTTTTGTTATTTTTATGATATAGACTGAAAGTAAAGATTGCAAAATAAAATAGATTGGAAACTTGTATGATGGAAAATAGACCCGGGGGCCATAGGTTTCACTAGTGGCTTCTCTCAAGATAGCATAAGTATTACGGTGGGTGAACAAATTACTGTCGAGCAATTGATACAAAACGAATACTTATGAGAATATCTAGGTATGATCATGTATATAGGCATCACGTCCATGACAAGTAGACCGACTCCTGCCTGCATCTACTACTATTACTCCACACATCGACCGCTATCCAGCATGCATCTAGAGTATTAAGTTCATAAGAACAGAGTAACGCCTTAAGCAAGATGACATGATGTAGAGGGATAAAATCATGCAATATGATGTAAACCCCATCTTTTTATCCTCGATGGCAACAATACAATACGTGTCGTTTCCCTTTCTATCACTAGGATCATGCACCGCAAGATTGAACCCAAAGCTAAGCACTTCTCCCATTGCAAGAAAGATCAATCTAGTAGGCCAAACCAAACTAATAATTTGAAGAGACTTGCAAAGATAAACCAGTCATACATAAAAGAATTCAGAGAAGATTCAAATATTGTTCACAGATAGACTTGATCATAAACCCATAATTCATCGGATCTCGACAAACGCACCGCAAAAGATTACATCGAATAGATCCCCAAGAGAATCGAGGAGAACTTTGTATTGAGATCCAAAGAGAGAGAAGAAGCCATCTAACTACTAGCTATGTACCCGAAGGTCTGAAATAAACTATTCACACATCACCAGAGAGGCCATGGAGTTGATGTAGAGGCCCTCTGTGATCAATGCCCCCTCCGACGGAGCTCCGGAAAAGGCCCCAAGATGGGATCTCTGTTGGAAATATGCCCTAGAGGCAATAATAAATTAGTTATTATTATATTTCCTTGTTCATGATAATCGTTTATTATCCATGCTAGAATTGTATTGATAGGAAACTCAGATACATGTGTGGATACATAGACAACACCATGTCCCTAGTAAGCCTCTAGTTGACTAGCTCGTTGATCAATAGATGGTTACGGTTTCCTGACCATGGACATTGGATGTCATTGATAACGGGATCACATCATTAGGAGAATGATGTGATGGACAATACCCAATCCTAAGCCTAGCACAAGATCATGTAGTTTGTATGCTAAAGCTTTTCTAATGTCAAGTATCATTTCCTTAGACCATGAGATTGTGCAACTCCCGGATACCGTAGGAGTGCTTTGGGTGTGCCAAACGTCACAACATAACTGGGTGGCTATAAAGGTACACTACAGGTATCTCCGAAAGTGTCTGTTGTGTTGGCACGAATCGAGACTGGGATTTGTCACTCCGTGTAAACGGAGAGGTATCTCTGGGCCCACTCGGTAGGACATCATCATAATGTGCACAATGTGATCAAGGAGTTGATCACGGGATGATGTGTTACGGAACGAGTAAAGAGACTTGCCGGTAACGAGATTGAACAAGGTATCGGGATACCGACGATCGAATCTCGGGCAAGTGTCGTACCGATAGACAAAGGTAATTGTATACGGGATTGATTAAGTCCTTGACATCGTGGTTCATCCGATGAGATCATCGTGGAACATGTGGGAGCCAACATGGGTATCCAGATCCCGCTGTTGGTTATTGACCGGAGAGTCATCTCGGTCATGTCTGCATGTCTCCCGAACCTGTAGGGTCTACACACTTAAGGTTCGGTGATGCTAGGGTTATAGAGATATTAGTATGCGGTAACCCGAAAGTTGTTCGGAGTCCTGGATGAGATCCCGGACGTCACGAGGAGTTCCGGAATGGTCCGGAGGTAAAGAATTATATATAGGAAGTGCTATTTCGGCCATCGGGACAACTTTCGGGGTCACCGGTATTGTACCGGGACCACCGGAAGGGTCCCGGGGGTCCACCGGGTGGGGCCACCTACCCCGGGGGGCCACATGGGCTGTAGGGGTGTGCGCCTTGGCCTGTATGGGCCAAGGGCACCAGCCCCAAGAGGCCCATGCGCCAAGAGAAGAGGGAAAGGAAGAGTCCTAAAGGGGGAAGGCACCTCCGAGGTGCCTTGGGGAGGAGGGACTCCTCCCTTGGCCGCACCCTTCCTTGGAGGAAGGGCCAAGGCTGCGCCTCCCCCCTCTCCCTTGGCCCTATATATAGTGGGGAAAAGGGAGGGCAGCAACACCTAAGCCCTGGCGCCTCCCTCTCCCTCCCATGACACATCTCCCTCCTCCCACAGCGCTTGGCGAAGCCCTGTTGGAATCCCGCTACATCCACCACCACGCCGTCGTGCTGCTGGATCTCCATCAACCTCTCCTCCCCCCTTGCTGGATCAAGAAGGAGGAGACGTCGCTGCTCCGTACGTGTGTTGAACGCGGAGGTGCCGTCCGTTTGGCGCTAGGATCATCGGTGATTTGGATTACGACGAGTACGACTCCATCAACCCCGTTCTCTTGAATGCTTCCGCGCGCGATCTACAAGGGTATGTAGATCCACTCCTCCCTCGTTGCTAGATGACTCCATAGATAGATCTTGGTGACACATAGGAAAATTTTGAATTTATGCTACGTTCCCAACAGTGGCATCATGAGCTAGGTCTATGCGTAGTTTCTATGCACGAGTAGAACACAAAGTAGTTGTGGGCGTTGATGTTGTTCAATATGCTTGCCGTTACTAGTCTTATCTTGATTCGGCGGCATCATGGGATGAAGCGGCCCGGACCGACCTTACACGTACTCTTACGTGAGACTGGTTCCACCGACTGACATGCACTAGTTGCATAAGGTGGCTAGCGGGTGTCTGTCTCTCCCACTTTAGTCGGATCGGATTCGATGAAAAGGGTCCTTATGAAGGGTAAATAGCAATTGGCATATCACGTTGTGGTTCTTGCATAGGTAAGAAACGTTCTTGCTAGAAACCCATAGCAGCCACGTAAAACATGCAAACAACAATTAGAGGACGTCTAACTTGTTTTTGCAGGGTATGCTATGTGATGTGATATGGCCAAAAGGATGTGATGAATGATATATGTGATGTATGAGATTGATCATGTTCTTGTAATAGGAATCACGACTTGCATGTCGATGAGTATGACAACCGGCAGGAGCCATAGGAGTTGTCTTAATTTATTTATGACCTGCGTGTCAACATAAACGTCATGTAATTACTTTACTTTATTGCTAACCGTTAGCTGTAGTAGTAGAAGTAATAGTTGACGAGACAACTTCATGAAGACACGATGATAGAGATCATGATGATGGAGATCATGGTGTCATGCCGGTGATGATGATGATCATGGAGCCCCGAAGATGGAGATCAAGAGGAGCAAAGTGATGATGGCCATGTCATGTCACTATTTGATTGCATGTGATGTTTATCATGTTTATGCATCTTATTTGCTTAGAACGACGGTAGTAAATAAGATGATCCCTCACTAAAATTTCAAGAAGGTGTTCCCCCTAACTGTGCACCGTTGCGAAAGTTCGTCGTTTCGAAGCACCACGTGATGATCGGGTGTGATAGATTCTTACGTTCGAATACAACGGGTGTTGACGAGCCTAGCATGTACAGACATGGCCTCGGAACACATGCGAAACACTTAGGTTAACTTGACGAGCCTAGCATGTACAGACATGGCCTCGGAACACAAGAGACCGAAAGGTCGAGCATGAGTCGTATGGTAGATACGATCAATATGAAGATGTTCACCGATGATAACTAGTCCGTCTCACGTGATGATCGGACACGGCCTAGTTGACTCGGATCATGTAATAACTTAGATGACTAGAGGGATGTCTATGTGAGTGGGAGTTCACAAGATGAACTTAATTATCCTGAACTTAGTCAAAAGGTCTTCGCAAATTATGTCGTAACTCGTGCTTCAGTTCTACTGTTTAGATATGTTCCTAGAGAAAATTTAGTTGAAAGTTGATAGTAGCAATTATGCGGACTAGGTCCGTAAACTGAGGATTGTCCTCATTGCTTCATAGAAGGCTTATGTCCTTAATGCACCGCTCAGTGTGCTGAACCTCGAACGTTGTCTGTGGATGTTGCGAACATCTGACATACACATTTTGATAACTACGTGATAGTTCAGTTAAACGGTTTAGAATTGAGGCACCAAAGACTTTTTGAAACGTCGCGAAACATATGAGATGTTTCGAGGGCTGAAATTGGGATTTCAGGCTCGTGCCCACGTCAAGAGGTATAAGACCTCTGACGATTTTCTTAGCCTGCAAACTAAGGGAGAAAAGCTCAATTGTTGAGCTTGTGCTCAGATTGTCTGAGTACAACAATCATTTGAATCGAGTGGGAGTTGATCTTCCAGATGAGATAGTGATGTTTCTCCGAAGTCATTACCACCAAGCTGCTAGAGCTTCGTGATGAACTATAATATATTAGGGACATATATGATGATCCTTGAGATATTCGCGATGTTTGACACCACAAAAGTAGAAATCAAGAAGGAGCATCAATTGTTGATGGTTGGTGAAACCACTAGTTTCAAGAAGGGCAAGGGCAAGAAGGGATACTTCATGAAACGGCAAATCAGCTGCTGCTCTAGTGAAGAAACCCAAGGTTGAACCCAAACCCAAGACTAAGTGCTTCTGTAATAAAGGGAACAGCCACTGGAGCAGAATTACCCTAGATACTTGGTAGATAAGAAGGCTGGCAAGGTCGATAGAAGTATATTGGATATATTATGTTAATGTGTACTTTACTAATACTCCTAGTAGCACCAGGGTATTAGATACCGGTTCGGTTGCTAAGTGTTAGTAACTCGAAATAAAAGCTACGGAATAAACGGAGACTAGCTAAAGGTGAGCTGACGATATGTGTTGGAAGTGTTTCCAATGTTGATATGATCAAACATCGCATGCTCCCTCTACCATCGAGATTGGTGTTTGCGTTGAGCATAGACATGATTGGATTATGTCTATCGCAATACGGTTATTCATTTAAGGAGAATAACGGTTACTATGTTTATTTGAATAATACCTTCAATGGTCTTGCACCTAAAATGAATGGTTCATTGAATCTCGATCATAGTGATACACATGTTCATGCCAAAAAGATATAAGATAGTAATGATAATACCACCTACTTGTGGCACTGCCACTTAAGTCATATCGGTATAAAACGCATGAAGAAGCTCCATGTTGATGGATCTTTGGACTCACTCATTTTTGAAAGGATTGAGACATGCGAACCATGTTTGTTGGTAGATATGCATGAAGAAACTCTATACAGATGGATCGTTTGGACTCACTTGATTTTGAATCACTTGAGACATGCAAATCATACCACATGGGCAAGATGACTGAAAGCCTCGTTTTCAGTAAAATGGAACTAGAAAGCAACTTGTTGGAAGTAATACACTTTGATGTGTGCAGTCCAATGAGTGCTGAGGCATGTAGTGGATATCGTTATGTTCTTACTTCACAGATGATTTGAGTAGATGTTGAGTATATTTACTTGATGAATCACGAGTCTGAATTATTGAAAGGTTCAAGTAATTTCAGGGTGAAGTTGAAAGATCGTCGTGACAAGAGGATAAAATATCTATGATATGATCATAGAGATGAATATCTGAATTACGAGTTTGGCACAGAATTAAGACATTGTGGAAATTGTTTCACAACTAATACAGCCTGGAACACCATAGTGTGATGGTGTGTCCGAACATCATAACTGCACCCTATTGGATATGATGCATACCATGATGTCTCTTATCGAATTACCACAATAGTTTATGGGTTAGGCATTAGAGACAACCACATTCACTTTAAAAGGGGCACCACGTAATTCTGATGAGATGACACCGTATGAACTATGGTTCAGGGAAACCTAAGCTGTCATTTCTTAAAAGTTTGGGGCTGCGACGCTTATGTGAAAAAGTTTCAGGCTGATAAGCTCGAACCCGAAGCGGATAAATGCATCTTCATAGGACACCCAAAACAGTTGGGTATACCTCCTGTCTCAGATCCGAAAGCAATAAGGGATTGTTTCTAGAATCGGGTCCTTTCTCGAGGAAAAGTTTCTCTCGAAAGAATTGAGTGGGAGGATGGTGGAGACTTGATGAGGTTACTGAACCGTCTCTTCAACTAGTGGGTGGCAGGGCATAGGAGTTGTTCCTGTGGCACCTACACCAATTGAAGTGGAAGCTTATGATAGTGATCATGAAACTTCAGATCAAGTCACTACCATACCTCGTGGGATGACAAGGATGCGTACTACTTCAGAGTTGTACGTAATCCTGTCTTGGAAGTCATGTTGCTAGATAACAATGAACCTACGAGCTATGGGGAAGCGATGGTGGGCCCGGATTCCAAAATGGCTCGAGGCCATATAATCCGAGAGAGGATCCATATATGAAAACAAAGTGTAGACTTTGGGAGAACTACTTGATGGTCGTAAGGC